>NC_052514.1:26687059-26718154 GCF_014356525.2 Nilaparvata lugens | reverse complement strand
ACAAGTTGGACTATAAAATGAACAAATTTACAAATACACATTGAAATATTGTAGTAAAATAACACGAGTTGGACTATAGAAACGAACAAAATTACACATATACATTGAAATATTCTAGGTACTCATTGACAGAATAGAAAGCTTCAGACTTGAGCCATTTATCAACAGAAATACAAAACGTTTTCAATGGTAACTTCTTAACATTATCTGGTAGTAAATTAAACATTCGAATTTGTAGGTACTTATGACTTTTTAGAGTTTTAGTCAATCTAACTGTAGGTCTAGTTATATCGTCCCTATGTCTAGTATAATGTGAATGTATAGAAATATTTTTATCAAAATTAGACAGATTTTTCTTCACTGAGATTAAATTATAATATATATACAGACAAGGCAAGGTCATAATTTTGTGTTCTACAAAAATTCCTCTACAAGATTCATTGTATTTCATACCAAATATAACTCTAAGTGCTTTCTTTTGCCATATAAATGCTTTTTTTGAAGAAGATGAGTTGCCCCACAGTTTTACTCCATAAATCAAGTGTGAATGGAAGAGACCAAAGTAAATCATTTTAATTACATCAAGGTTTACACAATATTTCAGTCTTCGTAAGAGAAATGTTACTCTAGAAAGCTTTTTACATAAATTCACTAGGTGATACTCCCAGCTGAGTTTACTATCTAAGTACATTCCTAGTAACTTTACAGGCTTGAAAACATCATCATTCAGATTCAGGTTACCAGTACTTACATTGTTGAGAGAAAATATTATTTGTTCTGTTTTGCTCTCATTTACCTTAAGTAAGTTGGCATTGAACCATACCTTAGACTCATCCATAGCCCTTCCAAGCGTATCCTGAACAGTTTTTATATCAACGTCCTTATGTACCAGAGTGGTATCATCTGCATATAATATTGAAAAGACAGAAACATTTTTACTAAAATCATTTACAAAGACCAGAAACAGAAAAGGGCCAAGGACTGATCCTTGAGGAACCCCCATGGTTACATCAAGGAAATTTGAGTTTGCACTATTCAAGCTAACCATTTGTTTTCTATTTTTCAAATAACTCTTGATCAGCATGAGCTCCTTATCTTTAATACCATACTTTTCAAGTTTTTTGCAGAGTATAGAGTGAGAGACACAGTCGAATGCCTTGCTTAAGTCCAATAGTAAAGATCCAACTGGTTGCTTGAGTTCAAAACCATTCAAAACATATTCAACAAGTTTTTCAATTGCATCAATAGTACTATGATTCGGTCTAAAGCCATACTGAGAAGGATAGAACAGCTGGTTGTTAACAAAATATTCATTAAGTTGAATTACAATACATGTCTCAATGATTTTACTTAGTATAGGTACAATTGCAATTGGTCTATAGTTCTGGGGTTCATTAGGATCCCCTTTCTTATAAACAGGTGTAACTTTGGTAACTTTTAGAAAATCAGGAAAAACTCCTTCACTCAGTATATAATTTACAATATAAGTCAGTTCAGATATAAAAACATCAACTACATTTTTCAACAAATAATTTGACATACAATACACATCCTCATATTTTGAGTGACTCATTCTATTTATAATAAGACTAATGATTGTTTCATCAACCTTCTTAAATTTAAAATTTTGGTTATTCAGATTACTATTGATACTATTATTTAAAAGATCAGAGAAGTCTACATCATTTGTACTATTACTATTTGTTTGAATATTACCAGTAGCACATGACACATTAACAAAAAAATTATTAAACTGCTCAGGAGAGATTGGAATGACCTGTTTTGTTGAATTTACCAGATTACCTTCATTTTTGACAATTTGCCAGGCTGCCTTGCATTGATTTTTAGCCTCAGCTATAAATTTACCATTAGCTACAAGTTTTGCCCTAGAAATCTCTTTCTTGTATTTTATCTTTAAATTCTTGAACATAATTTTATACTCAAGGTTATTAGTGCTCTTCCATTTGTTATATATCACAAGAAGTAGTTTACGCATACTATCAAGTTCAGGAGTAAACCAGTTTATCACAGATGCTTTCTTCTTACCATTTATATTTCTAACATTTATGTATGGACAGCTAACATTGAAATACTTTGTAAAAATATATAAGAAGTTCCTAACAGCACTATTTACATCTTTGGTATAAATATCAGACCAGTCTGCGGTAGTCAATAACTGTCTGAAATAGTTTAGATTATCTAGAGTAATAAAACGCTTCTTAATGTATGTTCTACTACATGCGTCATCATTTTCAACCTCTGATGTAGGATCCAAATAGAAAGTAGACCAGATACCTGCATGATCAGAGATCATGTCCTGTTCTAGAAACTCTAGCTCCACACTGTTGGCTGAAATATTTGATGCTACAATGTCAAGACAAGAATTGAATCTGGTAGGACATTTATGAACACAGTAGATATCAAAAGATCTTAGTAGATTTAACAATTCAATACCAGCACTATTATTTTCTTTTAAGATATCTACATTTAGGTCTCCTGTAATAACTATATGTTTAAAATGTTTAGGTCCGTTTGTCAAATCAGATAAAAATTGTTCAAGATTTAAAATGAACTGGTTAAAATTAGAACTAGGAGGACGGTATATGCATAATATTATCACCTTAGATTTAGACATCTTAATAGCTGAAACTTCAAAAGCAGCTTCAATGCAGTACCTTTCAACATCTAGCTGTTCAAACAGCATACTTTTAGCCACGTATATTGCAGAGCCTCCATACGGTGATTGTCTACAGTAGCAACTAGCTAATACAAAATCTTCAGGAACATACAAAGAAATCTCATCCTCTAGGAGCCAATGCTCGTTAACACAAATTACATTAGCTGGTGTTTCACTTAAAATAATCTCCAGTTCATGTATTTTATTACGGAGCGATTGTACATTCACACTAAATATACACAGACATTTCCTAACAGCTTGCACAGTTTTTTCAGAAACTGATTTTAAATTCAAGTCAGTAATTGCCGTTCTTGACTTGGTTGTAAAAAACGGTTTTCTGGCACAGTTTTGTTTCTTGGTGCTCTATATTTACCTACAACACATCCTTGTGGCCATAGATTGGGATGCATCAGTTCATCGGCCAGTTCAAGAGGTATACCAACCTTAAAAGAGCTATAAGTGCTATATTTGGAATTGATTCGTTCACAAACATAAACAGTTGAATCTTTGAGACTTTTTAGATAGGACACTACATTGTCTGTACTAACTGACGAGTCAAACCCAGATAAAAACAACCAGAACATTTTTGTAGCAGCTTTTAAAGGTACAGGAAAACCATCTTTAGCTTTCATGGAACCATGAATAACGCTATTATGCTTGAACCTCTTCTTATCACTCACCTGCGATTTGGATTTAACCAAAGATTGTAATTGGATATGTGAAGAATCATTTATTTTTTTATGCTTATTTGATTTTTTAACTACAGTAGCCCAGGTTTCATTTTTATCTTTTGAATGATCAGGTGTAGGGATAGGAGCAGTAGAGACATTAGCAACAGTTTTATTTTCTATTGCTGTCTGAGCCTGAGTACACTTAACCTCAATACCGGATAATTGATCGGAAACGTCATTGTCACTATGTTGAATCTCGTCACATCGACTTGTATCCATTATCGATGTTCTGTTGTCAACCAGATCGATACTGACTATCGATTTTTTACGAACTGTCGATTTATTGGGTCTATTTTTACAAGCACCATTCAATTTCATACTGTCAGTTTGACACACAGGTTCTGGCTTGTCGGTGGAATTTAGAAATGTTTTGAATTTCACGTCAATTAAATATTCGAGTTTTTCAAAAAGTTTATCATTAAAAGAATTAATTACGTCCAACTTTGTGTCCATTTTACTTACCTTTTCAGATATAGATAAAATTTCGTCTATGTTAACGTTATGATTTTTCACTTGACATAACCTCTCTTCACAGGCTCCACAGTGCCATTTTACAGTGTCACCCAAAACTTGAATTCCTTCATATTCTTCTTTTGTTAGCTTAGCACACTTGGAATGAAACCACTTCTCAAAAAAGATCCATCCACTTGTGCATAATACTCACTTCCCGTTGAATGAAGAATGCAGAAATATATTTGAATCATTAAAGAAAGAAATAGGATCTGCAGTTCTAGTGCACATTGATGAAAAAGTCCCGTTCACTTTGGAAACTGATGCCTCAGATTACGCTATTGGAGCAGTATTAACACAGAATGAGAGACCAGTGGCGTTTTTCTCAAGAACTCTTTCCACATCTGAAACTAGGCACTCTGCAGTGGAAAAAGAAGCTTATGCCATTGTGGAATCAATCAGGAAATGGCGACATTACTTACTTGGACGAGAATTTACACTTATCACAGACCAGAAATCAGTTTCATTCATGTTTAGTAATAAACAAACCAGCAAGATTAAGAATGACAAAATCCAACGATGGCGCCTTGAATTGTCAGAATATAAGTTCAATATAATTTATAGAGTTGGAAAAGAGAATATACCAGCAGATACACTATCAAGAGTCTGTGCCACTGTTGGATGCCATACAGATATAAAGAAACTGATAAAAATTCATGAGGACCTGTGTCATCCAGGAGTTACTCGACTTCATCATTGGACCAAAACAAAGAACTTACCATATTCAATAGATGATGTAAAAGAAGTATGTTCCAAATGTATTACATGTTCTGAAATGAAACCACGCTATGCCAAAGGAACTGGCCGCCTTATCAAAGCAACTCGACCATTTGAACGTCTTAATATGGATTTCAAAGGCCCACTACAATCAAGTTCAAGGAACAAGTATATTTTAGTTCTTATAGACGAATATTCCAGATTCCCATTTGCCTTCCCCTGTCCTGACATGACTACTAATACAGTAATAAAACACCTTACATCACTATTCTCTCTTTTTGGTGTACCGTCTTACATACATTCCGATAGAGGAACATCGTTTATGTCATCAGCTTTGAAAAATTTCCTACTATCAAAAGGAATTGCCAGCAGCAGAACATCGCCCTATAATCCAGCCGGTAATGGGCAAGTCGAACGGTACAATGGAGTTATATGGAAAAGTGTGATGCTAGCCCTAAAATCGAGAGGTTTGAACAACAGTCACTGGGAACAAGTTCTCCCCGATGCCCTTAACTCTATTCGTTCCCTATTATGCACAAGCACCAACTGCACACCACATGAGCGGATGTTTTTACATGCAAGAAACTCAAGTAATGGAAAACCATTACCAACCTGGCTATTGACACCTGGACCAGTATGGTTGAAGAAGATGACAAAAAACTCAAAACAAGAATCGCAAGTTGAAAAAGTTGAATTAATCGAGAGTAACCCTGAATATGCGTTTGTTCGCCACAACGACGGCAGAGAATCGACAGTCTCACTTCGCCAGCTCGCCCCATACCCCACGAGTGCCGATTGATATTAAGGGGGAAGATTGTGATGATAAAACAGCTGTAATATTTATAATCTGTTATCTCTGTTACTAAGACACATATTTAATGTCGAATAAAGCTTGTGTTGAGTCAAATTCTATTACACTTACCATATCAAATCTGAAAATTCGACTAGGCATACTATTGAAATATCATAAAACTGAGAATAATTTCTCAATGTTCCCGGGCTGACAAATAATTTTTGTATAGTAGCGCTCATCGAATTTCCATCTACCCTGTTGTCAATATTTGCAGTACCAGAAGTCTTCGGGGTGATTTACTGCATTTAATTGGGAATTTCGTTCAATAATAGTTATATAATCCTCATAATTATCTCACAATAGGGCATTATAGTGTCGTCCTAGTGTCTCATAGACTAGTAGTTCTGTGAACAGTAGACCTTGCGCAGTTATAAACCACAGCCTCCTCTTATACTGTCATCATTACATTCAATTTTTATAACCTCTG
Organism: Nilaparvata lugens; assembly: GCF_014356525.2. Lineage (NCBI taxonomy): Eukaryota > Metazoa > Arthropoda > Insecta > Hemiptera > Delphacidae > Nilaparvata > Nilaparvata lugens. The sequence goes on along the minus strand of NC_052514.1, from coordinate 26,712,239 downwards.
AACTTAGAATTCCATCTCTGCTCTTCTGCCTGAACCAAACATTTCTGGATGTATTTCAAAATTCTCCAATTTTATCTCTAATCAGAATATTCTATTATCAATTTTTGATTTGAGAATTAAAGTTGATTTCTGATCTGAATTAACTTGGAAAAGTAGAAGATACAACTCCTACAATAACTAAAGGTATCCTGGTTATTAAATTCATATAGTCTCAAATATCTCTTCAATTCAAATGTCATACCGTATCTCTAGAGACAATATTTTTCTATCGCTATAGTAATTTTAGTCATACTGAGGACTTCCAATTTCATCACCCAAAAGAATAAATCTCACAGACAAAATTATTTTGTAAAAACTCCTAGAAAAGTTTCGACCTTGGAAAATAATGGAAGGTCCTAAAATCTTTAGTGAGGTCCACGTTATAATGGCAGTGTTTGATTAGAAATGGTGTTGCTATCCTTGTCTATCATTCAACACAAATCAGATTGCGCTATCCTTTTCCAGCTCCACAACGTGGCCAGATTGTCTTTCAACAATGTAGAAACATAAATTAATCAACAAAATATTTAATCTCAATAATTATGAAAATTTATCATTCCATCATTGAAAAATATATTTTCTAGACAAATGAATTGAAATTGTTTATCTGAAACAAGAATATACAGTTAATATTACATTAGATACACTGGTATCAGGTATACTCTATAGAATGCAGTGGCAAGGCAGAGAATCGGCAATTGAAAAATCCTAAATCCTCATAGCTATTATATCACAATAGAAAATTCAAACAGCAAAATATTTAATCTCAATTATGAAAATTTATCATTCAATCATTGAAAAGTTAATATTTTTTAGACAAATAAAATGTTATTGTCCATCTGAAACAAGACTATACAGTTAGTGGTATTACATAAGACACCGGTATCACCTATATATTCAATAGAATCCTGTTGAAGTTATGAATCTTAATCATGATCAAAACTAGGATTAAATTTTTTTGAGGGTCACTTTCTATTTGATTTAATTTCAGCTATTTTGTTTGAGTTTTTCATTGTAAAAAAATTATTCGTATAAATGTATGAGTTCTTGTAAGAGTATGTAGGACTGACAGCAGATTGTAAATCATATTGTTTTGTTTTTCATGAGGAATAAAGAACTTTTTGAATTGAATTGAAGAATACATTGGCAGGGCACAGAATCGGCAACATCGTTCTCACATCTTTCTCCACTGTCATTATAATGTGGACCTTAGTGATGTTCAAAAATCCTTCAATAGATTACTAAATTCTCCAGTATTTGTTGATAAATCCAGGTGCGAATTCAGTCAAAAAAATGCTAAAACCTCTGGATATCTTAAACATACGGCTGGACGCACGCCACGCCGGCCACGCTAGCCACATGCCAATTCACACCACCACGACTGTTGCGATGCTTTACCGGCCACGTTTCCCGTCAGTATGCAGGAAGATGTCAACTCCGACGGTCCCGTGGTGTGAATCTGGATTTTCTTGTGGCTTACCTTGGTTTGATGACTCCAACAGCAGCAGTAGTAATGATAATGAGCTGGTTTTATTGTATTCGGTGACAGCACGGGACCAGTGGGTACATCCAATCAATAAAAAAAGGAAGACCTATGGCGAATTCCATCATTTAATGCGCGACCTTGAGGCTGACAATGATAGTATACGTTCTATACGATAGTATACGTCTAGTATACGTTCTGCGCATGCTCGGACCAAAACGTGCCCGGACACGTTTGAAAAGATCGCTCAGAGAGCGAACGGTAGCCACGCATGGCTAGTATAGCAAGCGTTGCCGCGTGGCCGTGGCTGCTATGTGAATTGCTTCATTTGATTAGCTGGGAAGCGATGTTTTGAAAAGTAGCTAGCGTGCGTCCAGCCACGCACGCCACGTGCTGTGTGGAATGGCCTTAAGTTTTCTTGATGGAATGAAATGTACAAAATGCAGTTTTTGTAAGTAATTTCTATGGCGGTTCAATTTAATATTCAGTCTTGTTATGAGAGCATAATTTTATAATAAAAACTGTCCATTCTCACATGCTGTGTGGAATGGCCTTTACAATATGGTTCTGTCGTTCTCCACAATACGGGAGGAACACTTACTACAAAAGTGTCATCTACTGTAGCATCACATATTTCACACTTTTGCTATTCGTGACCTTCATATATCTCATCCTGTTATCTTCAATAGTAATGATGGAAAACGTCCCAAATGTTGGCGTTTTGAAACAGTTGTTCTGGCAATGTCCGGCTATATCGCTGTGGGTCAGACTATAATAATGCTGCGAGAAAACGAGAAAAACTAACAGAACTGATGGAGAGTTTACTAGATGAGTACAACGGGAAAACTTTGGGGAAGGATAAAACCATCAACGAACGTTTATCTGGCAAAATATTGATGACCCTGATAGTTGTTTAAATATCTTAATAAATTCTTAGCCATTTGAAGCAACCATCTTTATTTACGTAGATAAACTAAACTCAGTAAACAACTTATTATTTTATCAAACAGTTATCATGTGATTAAGTAACATCACATGATATACAAACATCTTCCCCTTTTACTTTCTCAAACATTTCCTTTTTCAACCTTTCCTTTGATTTCATCGTCTTCTTAAAAACCTCTCATTTCTTCTTAATATTCTTCCACTATTGGACTTCACCACATAGGACCGTGGGGCATCAGCTTCATTAATAACTACTCCAGGCTCCCATAATTTTGTTCTCCAATCTTGGATATAAATGGGCTGATTTTCTTTGAAATAAGATACATGTTTCCGTGACTGCTTATCGTATGTTTCTTTCTGTTGAAATTTATGATTCTTCATTTGCACTGCTATTTCTTCCCGAGGAAGTTGATGAAGTTTCAAACTATCTTGAGGATAAGGGAACTTTGTTCTTATCATTCGACCAAACATTAACTGAGCAGGAGAATAATTGAGACCCGCAACACAACTATTCCGATAGTTAAGCAAACTCAAGTTTTAATTGGTTTTGCTTTCAGCACACTTTCTTATCATAGTCTTTGCTATGTTCACCCCCTGGTCCTACCGACTGCGCCATGTTTAAATATCTTAATAAATTCTTAGCCATTTGAAGCAACCATCTTTATTTACATAGATAACAAACTAAACTCAGTAAACAACTTATTATTTTATCAAACAGTTATCATGTGATTAAGTAACATCACATGATATACAAACAATAGTCTTCATCGTTCTCAGCATTCTGGGATGTATTGTAGTCACTGAATCTCTCCCGAACCTTGATGAAGTGAACAAGGTGAATTCGGAAATATTTCATCGGAAATATCCAGACAGAGTGATTGGGTTCCTTCTTTGGATGCCGTTTGACAGTAGTGTATCACCCCAAAACGAAATAACTAGAGTTATCGTATATTTAACTATATTTCTGTCGGTTCCTCTGGTAGCTGTAAGGTTTTCTCTACTACCTGTAATGTCACTACATTTAGTTGGCATTTTTTAAACCGTCTCTTCGAAAATTGGTAAACTGAAGTACAGTTGTACAGAGAATACTGATGAGACAATCATTGAAATCATAAAACTACATCAGAAGGCTCTCATGTGAGTGACGTTATGTTGAACAGTGGTATTCTTATCATCTCACCTTTTTCTTATTCCGTCTCCTCCTCTGCTTAGTTATGATAAGATTAATTATATTGTTCACTTTTTGTGTAGCTGAGAAGTTGATATTGTGGTAATTATTCATATTGAATGGAAAAGACTAAGAAATTGTCAAAAAACACAGATTAATTGATACCAATAGAGAAACAATAATGTAAGTAGATATCCCATGGTATAGGGCGTTTATGTCGCAACTTTTACTGTTATCACAAGCCCATAGTCCACGTAGTTCTTTCCCGTGAAGCTTTATGACGCTGGTAGTCTCTCATATTGTGCCGTTCATATACCATTGCCCTGTCAAAACAGTAAAAGTCGACAATAATCGACAGTAATCGGCTTGAGATAACAGTAAAAGTTGCGACATAAACGCCCTATACCATGGGATATCTACTTACATTATTGTTTCTCTATGTTGATACTTAGAAAGACCGGTTTCGGTTATTACACCATTGTCAATCTCTGATAAACTGTTTAAACTTTTTTATTATGACTGTTTCTCATCATTTAACTGAGAAACAGTTCAAACAGTTTATCAGAGATTGACAATGGTGTAATAACCGAAACCGGTCTTTCTAAGTATCAATAAATCTGTGGTTTTTTTGACAATTTCTTAGTCTTTTTCATTCAATTATATTGTTCATGATGAAATCAATTTATAAAATAGAATTATAACACTCTTTGAAAATAATAAATTAATAGATTAAGAATATAAATTTTAACTAATTTCAGTGTTCACACCATCAGATATTTTACTATTTTCAAAGGGTACTATAATTCTATTTTATAAATAAAAAAATAAGTAGCCCTTATTTTATAAATTTTAAGAAGATGAAATCAATTCTTTATTTATTTATTTGTCTTATTTGAACAAAAAACAAGCGAGTTACAAAGATACAGTAAACATTATAACAATTAGTTTTTTGTATGGTATAATTTGTATTAATAATTAATCTATACCTACTTATAAAATTGCAGGCAGATCCTTCCATGCTCACTTTTCTAAAATCCTTTCTGGAAAAATGCATTCTCTTGATTCAATTAGTGGGCTGATTCCAATTTTTTCCTTCATTCCAGGATCTCAAAGAACCTAGTCGAGTTCTTCAGACCAATCATTCTGTTGAAAGCTATATTTTCGTTCTGGATGTTCGCTGTTTTGATGGTGGTTATAACTGAGGTTTGTAACTAACAAGACATAGTTTATGTTAATAAAAATATCAATTAATTGATCATGAAATTAATTATGATTCTCAGTCTTTATTCTGCTGCATATCCTTTATTTTATGAGACAATAGTTTGAGCGAATAATATCAACTTTTAATTATGATGAATAGCCTAGGCATACATAGGAATAATTTCAATGAGAGAATCACGCAAGTGAATTTAGTACCGTACCTAATGATAATTATATTTCTTTTGTAATACCTACCTATATGTGAATGTGTTATAATTGTGGCTGTTCCATATATTATTGAATAGCAAGATACAAGTTAAGGTTATAAATAAAAAATATAAATCTAAGTACCCTATTTAAAATTGTTTATTCACTGCATGTTTCGGCTATATGATGGCATTATCAAGCGATTGGAAAATATATTCAAGAGTACCGTAGCCCTAACGAAAAAAATACAAGTTTAGGTTACTATTTATACTTTTAATAAAATCTGTGGTTTTGACATTTATCAGTCTTGTTATCCAAGTTTCTTGAGTAAGCAAGCATATAAGCTTAGTTCCCGCCGCCCAAGTTGATATGATGCTGTAACGTCGTCAGGAGACCGTATATAAATATTTCAATAATTAGTTTGTGGTAAGGAGAACTTTGGAAAGTTTTATTAATTCATATGAGGTTGAAGTTACAGTATATAGCCATATTTGAAATTTATTTTGAGATACATATGAGAACACAAGGATAATATCCTTGGATAATAAGATTAGACTATAAGTGGATGATAGGTACCGTATTTTTTCTCATTTCCACGAACCAATTTATCGATACCTTCATTCCAATACCACGTATGAGAATTTTTAAGCAATTTCGGGTTTTAATGGTTTCTAAAGGTAATTTTGGCGCTCTTTCCAATGGTTCTAATCCCAAGTATCAGAAGCGAACCGTTCAGCTGTTATATTCACAATTTCCGATAACACGTATTAGAATTGTTTGAGAATAATTTCTAATAGCATGTATCAGGCAATTTCGAATATCACATATTAGAAAACCCACATGAATCTGTTGCCTAGGTTTCCAATACAACGTAAGATCACCAATTCAAATAACATGTATCAGAAAGCACATGGCGTTGGGGAAAAACTGGTGATTCTGTAGTCGTTGATATAGTCAGCCTGAAATATCAAAATGGGATTGTATTCTATAAATTGAATTTCAATGATGATTATCAAAATTTGCCAAGAAGACCTTCCAAAGTGAGGAATGATGCAGAAGCTCCAGCATTGTATGAGGGTCCGATTCCTATCCCACTTTCCAAATGGAAACACCTTCAAGAATTGGAAAACGTGATACCAATTGACTTTCATAGCTTTTACGATAATCTTCCACATAAATTAACAGAGAATGAAAAACTTAAGAAGAAGTGAATAAGAAAAAGTAATAAGTAGAGCACTGAAATTTTCATATAAAAAAATCTGGTGTGGTGCACTCACACAACTTTCCTTGCCGTTATGAAAATTGATCAACTGACGCTAGTGTTCCCGCGCATCTCAAGTCCACTCTTCTAAGATCTGAACCAGCTGGTGACAGGACAATAACGCTGAAGACACACGAAGTCTGCTATCTCTTCATAGTGAAGGATTTAATAGAATCAACAGTTGCCAACAGTTTGCAATTGAATAATCTTATTTTCTCTAATTTCGAGCTTATTTTCAATTTTAGGCGGAAATGTTACTGGACATTAATTGAAGAGATTTTCATGCTCAATCTTTTCCAATTGAATTTTTTTGTTTAAATTGTATCTGAAACTCGATAATTGAGAATCTAAAATCAAACTTTGCATAGATGGTGCTGTGCTCCTGAAATTTTAACAGATATGGGACTTGTAGCAGTTGATGGAGCTTATCAATGACTTTTCTAGGTATGAATTTGATCAAAATCGTTGGAGCCGTTTTCGAGAATATCGCGAAAAAACCCTGTTTTTAACAACATTTTCGCCATTTTAGCCGCCATCTTGAATTGCATTTGATCGAAATTGTTCGTGTCGGATCCTTATAGTGTAAGGACCTTAAGTTCCAAATTTCAAGTCATTCCGTTAATTGGGAGATGAGATATCGTGTACACAGACGCACAGACACTCATACACACACACACACAGACACACATACAGACCAATACCCAAAAACCTTTGCATAGAAATTGGGGCACCTTAATTTTTTTCGGAAAGCAATACTTTCCTTACCTATGGTAATAGGGCAAGGAAAGTAATAAGTTAATAATGATAAAGATTTCTTGAGTCAAGTTGTAAAAATATATTCCTATTCAAATAATTATTTGTCTCAACTTTATTTCTGATTGGAAATCCTGAGTCAACTCTCATAGAATTATTGTAATTATGAATTTTATAAATGAATGCATTGTTATTGTATGAGCCTATGCAGGAAATAACATGTATCAGAGCTGTTTTGCAGTTCTAATACCACGTATGTGATTTAATAATTTGTAGGATAATCATTTGAAGATTTATTTGTGAGAAAAAGTTCAAAAAATGTACTATTATCCATATATTGTAGCTTTTCACATGGGAAATTATAATAATAATTGCTAAAATCAGTTTTTTGGCCCTCCTGAAAAATTTGCTTTTCTGTACATACGTGGTATTAGAATGAAGGTATCGTTATGATTCTCCACTTGTCATAAAATGAACTAATTAGCTGTACAGTATCAACTGTATGATTTGAATCTGTATTTTCTCATTTTCACGAACCATTTATTTATGCCTCTTGAATATACAAATTTTAGATCTTCAATTATCATAATGAACGGTAACTAACTGTATAAACTAAGTGATTTAAATCTGTATTTTCTCATTTTCATGAACCATTTATCGCCTCTTAAATATTCAATTTTCAGCTCTTCAATTATCATACAGCTAACTAACTGTATATAAACTGTATGACTTAAACCTGTATTCTCTTATTTTCACGAACCATTTATTGCCTCTTGAATATTAATTTTTTATCTCTCGAATTATCATAATATAAACTATCTAACTGTGTAAGCTGTGTGATTCAAATCTGTATATTAATTTTCTCATTTTCATGAACCAGTCATTGCCTCTTAAATATTAAATTTTCAGCTCTCTAATTATCATAATGAACTATCCAACTGTATATTAACTGTATGATTCAAACATGTATTTTCACATTTCCACAAACCATTTTATTGTTTCTTAAATATTTATAAACTGTATATATAAATCTTTATTTTCTCATTTTCACAAGCCATTTATTGGCTTATGAAATAAAAACACACAAATATATTGTCAAATTCTACACAGTTTTATTTGGTACAGGACCATGGTTTTGTGACCACACAGGTCACATTCAAAAACTGTAGAATTTGACAATATATATGTGTGTTTTTATTTCATTATGGACCGGTTCTACAACATCGACATTGACTCAGTCGAACATTTATTGTCTCTCAAATATTCATAAACTGTATTATATAAATCTGTATTCCTCATTTCTACAAACCTTTTTAATTATCATGATCTGTGTGATTTGAATCTGCTGTATATATTTTCTCATTAGCAGGAATCAAAATGATTGTGTCTCCAATATTAGTAAACTGTGAGATTAGAATAATTTATAGTCTATAATTTCCAGGAACCAATAGGCTCTTCAATTTTCATCAACTGTGCGTTATGTCTGCTGTGCACTGGATATGAGTTGCTACTGGATTGCTGGAGTGGAGAACAGTTAGCCAGAAAAGTTAGTTGAATTTTCGCTTTTGAAATAATTTTTTTCCAGATTAATTCTAGAATTACCAGTATTTCCAGTATAAACAATAACAGGAGAATTCGTCTCGTCAATATAACAATTCACAAATTGCTTGTATCTTCTTCAGCTTTCCATTCAACTGGTATAGGCTATAGGCAGCTTTCCATCGTTTTCTGTCCAGAGCTTCAATCTAATAGAATCTCTAAGGATTAAGTTAGGTATTAACATTTTGTTAATAACTTTGGTGTAAACGCAGCTTTAGGACGGTGAAATAAACATTTTGTTAATAACTTTGGTGTAAATAACGCAGCTTAAATATTGAATATTTAATACACCAATAAAAGCCATACGAATATTATTATTATTATTATTATTATTATTATTATTATTATTATTATTATTATTATTATTGAAGAATGTAAATACTGATGAATAAAAAAATATAGGTACGAAATAAGGAAATAAAATAAGATGATAAACATATTTTTTCAATCATTTTATTTCAGAGTGAGAAGGTTGGAGTAGCAGCCTACCAATGCCAGTGGGATAGAATGTCAAATAGTTCCAGAAAGAATCTTGTCCTACTCACTTTGAGGGCCCAGAGACCAATACAGTTGGATGTCAGGCCTTATTTGATTCCAATGTCACTCAAAACTTATGTTCAGGTATTGAAACATAATTTATTGCAGCTCTATATTTCATCCAAGAACCAATATTTTTTTGAATATATTCCAAAATTCGATGGAACTTCCAATAAAATTCCAAAATTTATCAAATCTCTCCAAGACATTTTCAATCTGTATTGTAACGATAAAATTGAACAATCACAACGCGAAGAAAATCATTGGCTGTTATTTACTGCCGCCCTCCACAGTTTGGAAGGTGCTGCAGATGATGTTGTACAAAATTGCGAGTGTTCCAACTTAGCTGAACTTATTGAACTTTTAACGAAAAGCTTCTCTGATAAACGCACGGTCCCTGACCTAATAGCCGAAATTGCTGTAATGAAATCATTCCAATACGAACACCCCCTCGACTTCCTACAAAGACTCAGTGAAAAACGCACCAGAGTGGTGACCCGCTATAAGCTTGATGGTGTAACCGGGGATCTCCTGAAAAATCTTCTCGAACAACTCGATACAACTCTTGTCCGCACGCTCATTCACGGTGTTCATCCAACACTCGGAGCTCATCTTCAGGTATACAAACTCAAGAACTTGGACGACGCCCGCGATACCCTGCGCAGTGATTGTAGCATTGTTTTGAAACAATTAAAATGTGCAGAGCCCGTAAGTGACAAAAGTGCAGTGAGTGAAAAGCAAATCAATTCTCAGTTCCAACCGCGGAATTTCTTTCAACCACAACCAGTGTTCAATCAATTCCGACAATTCTCTCCTCGGAATTTCCGCCAGCAACACTTCAATCAGAATCGGTTCCAGCAGCCCTTCACTACTCAGAATCGGTTCCAACAACCTCATCAAATCCATTTTCAACAGCCTCAACATTCTAATTTCCAACAAAGTGTAGTTCCCTCTACCTCTACTTTTCAGCAGTCGCAATTTCAAAATTTCCAACCGAAATCTTTCAATAACAATTCTCATAACTTTTCAAACGGAGCACGAAACATTCAACAGTTTCACAACTGGGACTCGCAGAATACTGTCTCCATGCGTACTGCTTCTACTAATAGAAATGCTAACAATTCGGCAAGAAACAATCCTTTCCAGGATCTTCACTATCTCGATGAATCAAATGATGATATCAATCAAGTAAATGCATCCACTCGTATTCAATTGTTGCAATCGCAACTCAACAATCTAACATCAGCTGTGAATGAAATGGCAGATCATTTTTTAGGGTGTGGCCCCAATCCGGCGGAAACCCCCCCATAGAGCTTGAATTGAATATTATTGATAAATCGCTACCCTATTTTGTCGATGATGTAAACAGAAAATGGCTTGTTGACACTGGATCGATGATGAATTATGTACATCCTGCAATTGTACCGCCAACTGTAACTAGATATAAGGAAAAATTTGTTGTAAAAACCCCGGCTGGTACAAGTGGTGGACATGAGTATATATTTTTTGGTCCATCCACATTATTTCCGAATCTTTCTAGAATTAAGATGTATATATATGATTTTTCCGACAGGTACGATATTCTTTTAGGTAATGAAACTATGCAACAACTCAAAGCCCATGTAAATTATGAGACTAATACGTTAGATTATGACAATGTATCAAAACCGTTATTATCTGTAATTAATTCTAGTAGAAAACAAATTGAATTGAAACCTGGATTTAATGTAATAACTATCCCAGTTAGGTCTATTCCCACTGTAGGACAGGGATTACTTAAACCTATAAATAATTCTAACTATTGTATTGAAGAAGGTATAGTTGATATTGTTAATGGTGAATGTACTTGTATAGCTTTCTCTCATGAACTCATGACCATCAGTCCTGAACCCATGGAAATTGAGGAAGTAGAAACGATTCTTGACTCGCATAATGACTCAATGACCACACGTCCTGAAACTTTTGCATCGATAAAGAAATTGATCCATGAAACTTTACGAACTGACCACATGAATGACGAAGAAAAAAGAGAGATATACGATTTAATTATCAAATTCCCTGCGATAATAAAGCTTGATAATATTCCTCTTGGTTCAACAAACTTATTAAAACATAAGATCAATACTGTAGATGACAATCCTGTGTACACACGAAACTATAGGTACCCACAAATATTCAAGAAAGACGTACAAATCGAAATTGATAAACTGCTGCAAAATAAAATCATTCAACCCTCCAACTCTCCATACAATTCCCCAATATGGGTTGTTCCAAAAAAACTAGATGCTTCAGGAAAAAAGAAAATAAGAATGGTGATAGACTACAGGAAACTTAATGACAAGACGATAGCTGATAAATATCCTTTACCAAACATTAAAGATCTTTTCGGTAAAATTGGGAGATCCACTTATTTCTCCACAATAGATTTGTACTCAGGTTTCCATCAAATCGAAATGGACACAGAATCTGTTCCTAAAACTGCTTTTTCAACGGAAGATGGTCACTACGAGTTTCTTAGGCTCCCTTTCGGGCTGAAAAATGCACCCCCATTCTTTCAAAGAAATATGAATATATTGTTTGCTAAAATGCCGAATGTATTAGTATATATGGATGATATAATAGTATTCTCTGACAATTTGGAAGAACATTTGAAACATTTAAAATCTGTTTTCAAGAAACTACAAAATCACAATCTCAAAATACAGCTTGACAAAACCGAATTTTTCAAAAGAGAATTGTTATACCTTGGCCACATTGTTTCAGAACGCGGTATTCAACCCAACCCAGCCAAATTGCAGGCCATAAAGGATTTTAAAATACCTAAAACCGAAAAACAAATCAAACAATTCTTAGGGTTAACAGGCTACTATAGGAAAATGATACAGAACTATGCAAAAATCGCAAAACCTCTGACTCAGGCATTGAAAAAGGATGTAAAGATCGATATTAATAATACAGAATATGTAAATGCATTTGAGAAATTGAAATAGTATATTTCGCACCTAGGGCCGAAAATGAGACTTTTCTGGCTCGAAATCGGTTTTCAAGTCCGAGGCCGTAGGCCGAGGACTAGAAAAGATTGAGAGCCGGAAAAACATTTTTGCCCATGGTGAGAACGTAATTTTTCGCCACACAGAAAAATAAACAATATATATATGAGAATAATAATTATTCTCATTGTCTATTATAAGCACTTCCGAAAGCAAAAGTGGAAGGTCATAGCTCTAGCAAATCTGAATATCAAGAAATTGTCCAAGTATTTTTATTTTTTATTCTGATTTGTCTAAATAACCTAAAAGATTATGTTCAATTATGTAAGAGGTTGAGTTTATACTTTTTATTCTTCCAAATGACAATAAGATGATATTATTATAAATGTTTTAATTATTGAATGATAAACACAAATAATGAAAAGTTTTTGATCAGCTGGTTTATCACACTTGAAAAAGTTTTTGATCAGCTGGTTTATCACACTTGAAAAAGTTTTTGATCAGCTGTTTTAGCACGCTTGAAATTCGGCCAATCTGATGTGATCTGAATGTCAATGGAAGTTTAGGTTAGAAGTTCTATCCTTCTATGAAAATCGAATTATTTGAATAGTTTATAATATATATCTTATCTGTATTTTATTCATTTAAATAAAATGATAGTATATTATTACAGAATACTTTATTGAATTCTAGAAGCATAAAATGATTCCGTTTATCCACCATGTTCCGTGATAAACGCTTTACTAGGAGGTTTGAGGTTAGATTCTATTATACTCTGAAAATTGAATTTGAATAGTTTATAATATCTCATTTGTATTTCATTCATCCAAATAAAATGATAGTATCTTATTGCAAAAACTTTATTCAATTCTAGAAGCATAAACTGATTCCGTTTCATAAACTATTTTGTAAACACGTTCACATCAAATCAGAATCAGCTGACTTCAAGGTTATTTTACAGCCCTAGGGCCGTAAAAATTTTACCGGCCTGGTCAGAAAACAATCACTTTCGGCCTCCATATGACGCACGTAAACCAGCTCATTACATCCAAGTGGGGCGAAAACAATGTTACAGAACAGTCCAATATTACAACTCCCTGATTTCTCTAAACAGTTCATTGTCACGACTGACGCGAGCAATTATGCTATAGGAGGGGTATTATCCCAAGTTTTTGAAGGAAAAGATCTACCAGTAGCGTATGCTTCGCGAACTTTGAATAAACATGAGATCAATCTCTCCACCATAGAAAAAGAGTTATTGGCTATTGTCTGGTGCTGTAAATATTTCAGACCTTATTTATACGGACGGAAGTTTCTCATTCAAACTGACCACAAGCCTCTCCAGTGGCTTCATAGCATCAAAGAACCGAACTCGAAACTCATTAGATGGAAACTATTATTAGAGGAATTTGATTTTGATATTATTTACATAAATGGGAAGACCAATTACGTAGCGGACGCTCTGTCTCGTCCTAATAATGTTCACATGATGGAAAATGAGGAAGATGATTTTTTAGGTTTTGAAGATGGCTTTCGCGGGTTTGCGAATATTGCTACTGACCCCCACGAAACTGGTCTAGAAGATGGCTTTCACGGTTTTGATAATAGTGCTCACGACCCTGATCATGAATTCGATGATATTAACGTGGACGAATTGCTGCGATTCAATACTCGTACTGAAGCTCCCTCCATAGACGTTAGTTCCCTTGATGAAATTCTCCAACAAATAGATAACCCGGCCGAAGGAACTGATAATGATGATATTATAGGTATTGATAATAGAAATGACGGCGTTGTAAATAATGATGCTAATGAAAACATTGTGCGTGATATTGATTATGAAAATGTTGTAAATAATAATGAAAATGGTAATGAACCTGAAGATGATAATAACAGTTTAGCCACAATACATTCTCAAGAGAGTTCAAACGAGCAAGTAACTATTGCTGATGACGATAAGATTCTGAATGTAGAACATAACCAATTAGTACTTGAACGAGGTGACCAACCCCCTCGCTTGATTAAGATTTTTGATAAAAATAGATTGATTATTTATTTTAGGAATGCTAATGATTACGATGACATGAAGGACAAATGTATAGAGTATTTGAAACCGAATACAAAGTATGGAGTTTTCTGCTCGCGTGCCGGAGCCCTATACGATGAGTATGAACGGATTTTTAACAATTTCAAGAACGTACTGCTAGAGACTTTTGATTCGATCAAACTTAAACGGTATAAAAGAATGAACTTAGATGTGACACAAAATGATGAACAAAATCAGGTAATCTCTAATTATCATGAGGGTAAAACATTCCATCGCGGTATCAATGAATCTTATAATCAAATACGACGTAAATATTACTGGCCATCAATGCTACAGGACATGACTGGTTACATCAATAAATGTGCTGTTTGCTTAAAGGTTAAATATGACGGGAGACCCGTTCGAGTTGACTATAAAATCACACCAACTCCTGAAACACCGTTCGAAAAAATACAGATTGATTGCTTCCAATATGACAAAATAAAGTTTTTAACGATGACTGACTGTTTTTCCAAACGGCTAACGGTTCATCCAATAAAAAGTTTGAACCAAGTTGATATCCAAGAATGCTTAAACGACTATTTCTCTGCTTTCCCCATCCCCAAAATTGTACAAATGGACAACGGACGTGAATTTGACAATGCAGGCCTACGTGATTTCCTGAGACTTTATGGCATTGAACCATATTACGTTACTCCCGGACACCCAGACTCACAAGGTTTGGTAGAAAGGACTCATTCTACACTTATTGAAATTCTGAATGCCATTCAACTTGAAAATAAAACCAACACCACTGAAACTAATATGAAATTAGCGGTAATTGCCTTCAATAATACTCTAAACTCTACATTGAAAATGTCTCCTATGGAAATAACATATGGAATATCGAATAACCCTTTTGTAAACGGAATAACAGAGAGATTAGTAACTGAACAACTGTCCCAACAGTATCTTGAACGAGTCAACCTAGTGCATAAAATGATTAAGAATAAAATTGAAGAAGAAAAACAAAAACGTACTGAGAAATTGAATGTTAATCGTGAGAAGAATGTTGAAATTGAAAACGAGCCACACATAAAATCGACATTTAATAAGAAAACAAAACCGAAATTCATCAAAGTAAATTACGATGCAACACAGCAATTAGCTAGGAGTCCTAAAGCTATCCAAAAACGCCCTTTCAAATTGCACCCTAACAGAATGAAACGGCCTAAAAAACCGGTGAAGGGTAAGAAAAAGGATTTATTTGTTACAGGACGTGATGGTACTGCCCCTAATTCTCCTGTTGCTGGCCCCAGCAACGTCTTATAAGATGGTAGATTTGAGCAGAACATCTGGTATTGCTCCTATCAAGATACAGAATTCTCATATAATTAATGAAACTTTTACCTATGTTCATAATATTAATACTAGTTATTTACGTTTAGAATTAAGTAATATTGAAACATTTGTTGATTTTCTCGCTAAAAGGAATAATATTGATAAGAGTCGCTTAAGTATGATGAAATTGAATTTGAAATACACTAAGAATAAATTGAATGAGATTCAATCAGTTAATTATAGGCAGAAAAGAGGTCTTTTTAATGGTTTAGGATCCGCGATTTCGTGGATCACTGGGAACATGGATGCTGATGATAAGGAACGATATGACAAAATTTTGCAGACAGTCCAATCTAATGAATATCATCTTAGTAACAATGTAGACAAGCAATTTGCTGTAAATCAGAAATTAATTAACGAGTTCAATAATGAGATGAAAGTAATCAGAGCGAATAATCTAAAAATCAGCAATTACTTTAATTCTTTGTTCAATGAATCCAACCGAATGGAAATGAATCAGCAATCCTCTTTGTTATTCGACTCGCTCCTGCTTCTGAATAATAAAATATCTGACATTGTAACTAGTCTCGAATTTTGTAAATTGAAAATACTGCATTCTTCTATTATTTCTCATGATGATCTTTTTCTCCTACAAAAAACTCAAATGTCAGCTTTATTTCAAATAAAATTAGTGTGTTATGGAAACTAAGCAAAGTACATTGTGGAATATTTAAAGACCATATTTCATATTTTGTGGACGTACCGCTATTGTCAACTGTTTATGAAACGTTTTTTCTATTGTCTTATCCTGTCATTGTCGGTAACGAAATTTTAACAACTATTGCACATCCTTCTTTTGTTCTTCGAAATGACAAATTATTTTCTGGAAATTGTGAACTCATTTATGATGATTATTATTGTAGTACAGTAAGCGAACTTAATGATATATGTATTGAGCAATTATTAAATGATAGGACTCTAGACGGATGTAGTAAGGTAGTTTTGAGAGACGGAGATTCTTTCATAAAATATGTAGAAATAGTTGATAGTTTTATATTATTTAATTTTAGTACATGTATGGTTCTGAATACTGATGTGAACAAGAATATTACTCTTTTTCTTAATAAGAAAACGCAATTGTTGAAAATTAATAGCTCAGAAACACTGATTGGTTACTACAAACCAAATATATTTTGGGAAAACGAAATTGTACTTCCAACTGAATTTGTAGAAAAAAAACGACTATCCAACCTCAACTTTGATCAAGTACATATTGCTAATATAAATTTACAAAAACTTGATGTTCTAGATGAGTTACCTCTGACCGATAATCGAAACCTATGTATTATTCTTTTGCTTATTTTTACTGTAATTTTATTGATTGTTATAATATTTCTCAAACGGCTGTTTATCTGGCACAAACTTTGTAACTTAATGTGTTGTAAATCTGAAGTTGAAAATGATACTGTACAGCATGAACCAGAACAAATATGCCCCAGACTACCATGTACTTAGTTTATAATACTTAAATATAATATATGTTTTTTATTTCTTTGAAGCTGAGGGCAGCTTCACTCTTAGGGGGGGAGAGTTACATCTGGTAACACCTAATATTATTGCTGACGCTGTATTCCATTGTAATGCTCGATCATAGTACTTTTAGTCAGTCTACTGCCAAACTTCACCGAGAGCACTTCTCTCTTTTTCGATGTAGGCCTATATTTTATAATTATGTGTTTGAAAATAAAGTTTTCTTTTTAAAAAGGTGTTTGGTTACCCCAGAACTATAACTTATGATATTATCCAATACAGTAGAGCATCGATTATCCCGACTTGATGCATGACAGTGTCCGGATAACTGATAATCCAGATAATCGATTTTACCTTAGCTCTTTCAAGTGTAGACATACCGTACTGTACTAATTGAAATTGTTCATTCTGGCCAATACTACTCAGTAGAACCCTACGTATGTACCGTATGACCTGCAGCCTATCTACTTATTCTTCAATCACATTCTAGTTAAAGTAGACCCCATGTTTTGTGTAATTCAATAGGGTACAGTACCTCAAATTTTTCAATAATCAATCTGACAAAATATTGCATGAAATAATGACAATCAGGAAGATGGCGGACCTGCTGAAAGATCTCGTCACAGTGAATGATTAATTCATTTATTGTAAAAAATTTGACTGCTAGTCGTTCTTTTTAATAGCAAAAAGTGATTTTATAAAAAGCAGTTCGTGATGGAAAACAACATTGACTTACGGTACCATACCACAAGTATTTGAATTAGCCTACTGCAAATTATTTGTATTGAGTGAAATAGGCATCATGATGACTAATATTAATCAATTATTTCAGCAATGTCCTTCATTTTCATGAACTATAACAGAATTTCTATAACTGTAACTAGTATTTCTGTCTATTTATTTATTTATTTATCACATTGTGTACAAATACTCAACTGAGGAAAGGCACAACAGGTTCATGCCCAAAACTGTCCCATTTCCAATTTATACTATACTGTCCAAATCAAAATGAATAATTATTGTTTAGCAACGATAAAGTGCTGTACTATTTTAGATCAGTAATTTAATAGGAATTCAGTTTGTAATCAATAACTTTCCTCTCCTTTGTTTCAGATAATGAAAGCATCGTTCTCCTGCTATACACTTCTTCTAAGCATCAAAGCAGAAAAACACTAGACAACCAGTTGATAGATGATTGTTGTCAACTAGTTTATAAATATTTGTTGACTGGTTGTCAACTTAGAAAACGTAGACATTGACACTAGTCAATCAGTTGATAGATGGTTGTCGATAGTTGACACATAATTGACAACAGTGAACTAGTTAATAGATTTTTGTTGATCAGTTGATTGATGGCTGTCAATAGTTGATATATGGTTGTTAATCGTTCATAGTCAATAGTTGATAGTTATAGGCCTACTTACATATTGATTACTGAATAGTTGATTATAGAATTTCATCGGACATGGAAATGAAGACTCCATCTAAGCCAAGATCTTACTATCAGATAATAAAATACTTGACAAATATTCAAGGAATGAAATAAAAAAAGAATTCAACAATAGACAATAGATTTATTCAATCTAATGGTAACAACAAGCCAACAACAGAAACACATAATCACAATCGACAACAAAATATTATTCTACAATATAAAACCACTTCAGATACTGCAAATACAAATTAGACTCTATTAAATGAAACCTAATAATGATACGAAAACTATTTTCATATTATTCTCAATGTACTGAATTATAATGAGTGATATTTACGATCGCTATCTATTATTTATCTTTGTCATCAGATTTCTTTGTCACATAATTCATAAAGTCTGTGAAATTTTCAAATTCAGTCCTTCCTTGAGCCCCTTCTTTCGTGATTCGTGGTAAAGCAGCACCCATCCTCATTCTGAAGTCTTGTAGCTGAAATAGAACAAAAAATGTAATGATTATTTTCAAAGAATAATTAATTAATTCTGAATTATCTGATATTGTATTCTATTCAATATTATTCATTTATTGCTGATGATACCCTCATGAGCTTTTTGCTCATACGTAGGAAATGAAAAGGGCGTCGGTGAATTGATGATATGAACAAACGTCCATGCCAACAGCGGGATTCGAACCCACGAACCAGGCGGTGCTAGCAGACCGAAGTTTGTATAAAGCTACGTTTACACTATGTAGTTGGAGAGCTATACAGCTCTGCTATATAAAATTTGAGCTACATATAGCTCTGTCAGCTACATATAGCTCTGCTATGAGTAGATTTAAGATTTAATGCTAGATGTAGCTCTGCTATATGTCAATTTTTGTTTATAGCAGAGCTACATGTAGCTGCTCTGTCCTTGAGGAAGGCTGTCGCAGCTGTTTACTGCTGTTTGCAGCTGTTTAGTGCCTGCTGGGTTTAAACCAGATAGACTGTACTCATATGTTGTCAGAGTGCTAGTAGGCTACTGCGCAATGCGAGCATTTCTTTTTGAATTATGATTATATTATTGTGCAATGATGGAGAGTGAATTTGACTGGAATAGAGACAACATTATCCAATATCTTCTTTTTCTTCTCTGTGCTGCCATTACTTGTAGCAGAGCTATTGTATATAAGTGTGTAAGCCAGTATATATTGTAATCTACATACTCAAGTACTCAATCAATCAATCTCACTCTCTTTATCTGGTCGTGTGTTGACAAGGCAAGGATATTATTTTATATTCTTCTTAGAGAATCGACAATTATTTGTTGAAACACCGCCGATTTATGAAGTAACATCATAATATTATATTATCGTTAATTGCATTCAATCTTTATTTCTCATTGATAAATTTTTTATAGTTTGTAGACCTAAAATTCGTTGAATAATATTTAGCATTGCCGTCTTTTGATGTAAATGAGATATTGCCAGTAGATATTGTAACATACATCAATAGAGAAATCCATTCTAATCCAATATCTCTCTCTCTCGCTCTCTCTCTCACCTCTCTCTCTCTCTCTCTCTCTCTCTCTACTTGGGTTGTGTGGCAGAGAGGACCAGGAGTCCCAATTCCACCCTAATAAAGGCATATAATCAATCAATCAATCAATCATCTCTCTCTCTCTCTCTCTCTCTCTCTCTCTCTCTCTCTCTCTCTCTCTCTCTCTCTCTCTACCTTTCAAAGGTATGTGAACACTGATATCATTGAAAGGTGGTATATTGAAAGGTGAATTATATGAGCCAATTATAATACACCTTTTAAAGGTATGTGAACTGGTATCATTGAAAGGTAATTTATTGATATGAGTCAATTAGATTATACAGCCACAGTTTATCCCACTATCTCAAGTATCATCCAATCATGAATCTATTATTGTGTCCGTTCTTTCTCCTATTTTCACGTCTTACAATACCAAAATAAATTCAGATACGTTATCTAGCAACTAACAATCAAGCATCAAAACAATAATTAGAGGCTACTCGTCATTTTTAGGTATAAGAAATTCAACAGTTCTATCAATAAAATTGAGAGAATAACTTATAGCTTATTGATTGGATAATTGTTCTGACCTTTAGTGTTGTTATTCAATTCTTCAACCAAAATTTAATAATTGAATTCAATTTGAGTTCAATTATTGAACTTGAATATGCAGATGAGATCCTACAATATTCTTCTTTAGGTGCTCTACTCCAGATTAATTGAAATAGTACTTTGAAACCAAAAATAATAATTGGACTGGAATTCAATTTAACTGAAATACGCAATACTGTTTCGTCTGAGAATAATTGTCTGTAAAATTTCATTGCTGACTTATTTAACAGCTCATGCTTCCCGGAAATAACCGATAGCAGTCTGTGATGTTTCACACAACCAATCTTTCTCAGAAGGTTCATGGTTCCGTATCTGCATTGGAATATTATACATTGGTCCACCTCTATCACAGATTTAACCTATCTGATCTAATCTATCTGAATCAAAACAGATCTGTTTAGTTGGTCATTGATTCTACCCAGTAATACTGTACAATCTATAATTTCTAGAGTTGAATAAAATTATATTATAGTGGAGTACGGTAATTGAGAAAAGTCCTATGGAGGAGTGATCTGATCTATCTGAATCAACACAGATCTGTTTAGTTAATCTTTGCTTCTACCCAATAGAACAAACCTATCATAAAGAGTTTAGAACAGTTCACACAAATTTGTTTAGTTAATCTTCGCTTCTACCCATAGAACAAACCTATCATAAAGAGTTCAGAACAGTTCAACACAAATCTGTTTAGTTAATCTTTGCTTCTACCCAATAGAAAAAACCTAAAGATTTCAAAATATAGAGGAGCTATGCTACAGGCATTAAAATTTCTAAATGTTTTGCTTATGGTATCAGGACTGAATCCACCCAAAAAGGGAAGCAAATTTCTGCCATACAATGTCTTAACAATATTCATATTCGTTTTGTTAACTGTTCAAATATCATAAACAATGATATCAGCCATTATAATGGTTCCATTAGTCCCTGTTTACGGTATACTTCAGTTTTTCCTAGCAAGCACCGGGTTCATGGGGGTTTTAATGATGGCTGTCTTGATTCAAAATCGAAAAAACCTGGTGAACCTTGTGGCGAGCATAAAAATGTGTACAATTTTGAAGATGAGATTTGGGAGGACGAGAATAAAAGTTTCTATGAGAAATTCTCGTTGAGGTTACTGGTTTTTAATTCAGTTTCATTTGGGGCTTTGCTGTCCACTTATGTGGTAATGCTCGAGAACCTTGTGGATCAGCGTCTGGTTGAGGTCAATGCGAAAGTTTTGGGTAGAAAAAATCCGGAACGGGTAATCGGGTTTTTGCCGTGGTTCCCTTTGATTACACGGTTTCACCGTATTTTGAAATCTGTAGAGTTTGTGTGTACGCCACCATGACTGTTCTCTCCCGGTAGCTATGTTGAGGCTCTCTCTCCTGCCTACTCTCATTCTTCAAGTGATTGGTCAGTTTGAATCAATTTCGACGAGGATTTCTGAAATTACTTCAAATCCTGGATTTGGGACTGTTGATGATGAAGTCATAGAAGTCATCAAGTCACATCAGCAGATATTATTGTAAGTAGATGAAATAGAAATCTCAAATCAAATCAAATTCTTTATTTACACATTGTTGTACAAAAAGTAAATTGTATCAAATAGTGTATCGTCAAAATAAAATCAAAACATAAACATATATGCTATACAGTAGGCCACTACATCAATCATGTATAGTATGAGCAATTTCTTATATTATTGTAAGGTTCCAACGTTACAACCTTTATCCATGATCAAGTGTGGAGGTTAAATTTAAAAACCGAAATCAGCTGTTGATAATCAGGTTAACCAATATAAGATATTGTAGAAGTAAAACCGACTACTTTTACAACCTTTTTGCATGGAAACATCACTTTGCCAAAAGTTGTGGGTTACAACCTTTTTGCCGGCAACTATTCCATTATCAAAAAACTCGTCAACACTATAAAATGCCCCTTTTAACCAAAAGAAAAGACATCTTTTTCGAAATATCTGCGATTTCTACACTTGATTGCAGATAGCAGGTGATTGAAGAGCATGTAACTAGGCTTCTTCTCAAAAAGCCTTAACCTATGTGAGACAACACACAAATTACCCTTGCCTCTAGTATTGTGTTGGTGAACCTGTGAGTTTGTTGAAACTTTTATTTATTATCATATGTTAGCAAGAGTAATCTATATATATAAAAGCGAAATGACACTCACTCACTCACTGACTGACTGACTGACTGACTGACTCACTCACTCACTCACTCACTCGCATAACTAAAAATCTACCGGAGCAAAAACTTTCAAATTTGGTAGGTATGTTGAGTTGGCCCTTTAGAGGCGCACTAAGAAATCATTTTGCTTTATTCAACTCTAAGGGTTGTTTTTAAGGGTTTAAAGCTCGTCTTTCAGCATGCATATTCTTCTTCTCCCAATCTCTTAATTATAATTGAAATTTCCATATCATATGTTACTATAGAACTATAATCTAGATAGAGTACCTCCTTGAAACAGTTGTTAACTGGCAACTAAATTAATAATTTTGTCAGGTTGGCATTAAGTTGAGTTGACTTTGTAAGGTTGGCACCAAGTTGAAGATTTAAATGCATTTATTGCGGAAAAATTTATTGGGCACTACTACTTCAATCCTGGGAATATTATATTACTAGCCGTCAGGCTCGCTTCGCTCGCCATATCCGTTTAGCCAGACGTTTATTCTGGTCCCCCGACTGGATTGTTCTAACATATGATAAAAATGCTCAAATGAAAAATGCAGGCGAGCGAAGCGAGCCTGCTGATCTCATTCTCGGACGATCCAGGGGGGTCCAGGGGGCGGAGCCCCCTGTTAGACGGATATGGCGAGCGAAGCGAGCATGACGGCTAGTTGATAAAAATATAGATGCAAGGCACAGTCAGAATACCCTGAGTTACGGAAGCTCCTCTACAAGATTGACCAAAATCAAGTCCAGCAAGGCATCTAACAGCTTTTTTCTGTATGAGAAAAATTGTATCTAAATTTGTTTTACTGGCGCTAACCCAGAGTTCAATGCCGTAAACCAAATACGAATATATTAGTGAGTAATATAAAGTTCTTCCAAGACTCGACTCACAATTACGCGACTCAGGTCGAGAAGAGACTCGACTCTAGTCGAGAGCATGTGTTTCCAAATGGTGACACTCAGACCAGTCGACTCTAGTCTCCGCGACGTAACCACTTGAAAACACATGCTTTCGACTAGAGTCAAGTCTCTTCTCGACCTGAGTCGCGTAAGTGTGAGTGAGCCCAATACCTACCCTTTTTAAAATTATATACTCACAACATGTTTCGGCTATATGATGTCATTATCAAGTCAAGAATAGCCCATTTATATTGAAGAGTAGCCCTACATTTATTTTCTTTGTCCTTAAGTTGATTTTGAATGATGAATGAATAAATAAATAAAGGAAAAGACAATTATTGTAAGTAGGTATAACATACAAAAAGTGAAATGATACTTTCAGATCATGGAAGGGTTGAAATCGGTCGTGTTGTAATCAAATAAAAGGGTAGGCCTACTTGATATTATCCTTGATTATAATTTATTACAAAGTTTAAAACTTGTAATATGAAATATATTACTTAATATAGTTAGATTTACAGTAGGTAGTATCTATTATTCCATTCTATTATGTTTTAGGAAAATTTTCTTTTTCCTACAGTTACGTTGAAAAGTGGCCATTGCTGCACTGATTACAGAACGCAAAGAATCACTTTTCCGCTCTAGTGCGGGAAAAATTTTTCTGCACTCCAGATTTGCAACATGGCAACGCAAAATACTTAGTAGGTTATATGGAGCAACAGTGCAGCAAAATCCAAATGAAGTTGGTAACAGTGACTGCTGTGGCTGCTATAGTGGCAGTAGAGTAATATAGAAGAACAACGTTGCCGATTCTCTGCCTTTTATAGCTGATACCAGTATATCTTATGTAATTGTTCATTCTTCTTAGAACAATCAATTATTGTACTCATCAAGTGAATTTACTTTTCAATAAATAATACACTTGCATAATAGATTGAAAATTTTGTTAATAATTAACAATTATTGATCATATTTCAACATTGTAAAAAATCTGGCAAAAGGATAGCAGCACCAATGTAATCAATACTGACTATCCTAGGAAAAATTAAAGATTACAAATTTTCCTAAACATTTTATTCGTCTCACAGTTTTAGAGATTTCTCTATACGCCTACTGTAGTCTTCTATGTTTTTCTCTGTATCTTCTTTAGTATTGACGAAGACAACTTCTTTCAATTGTGGAGTAGCTTGGTTTAAGTTTTCAAAATGCAATGGGTTTAAGCTGCATATTATACACCAAGTTTTCACAGATTCTTCTATAAAAAAGTTTTGATTCTTTAAAAATTTGCTGTTCTCAAACAATGTAGAGCAACAAGAGCTGTCAAAATTTTCGCTAAGAAAGCATAGTCTGCATGACTTGTAATGAAGGAAATTTGTTGGCAACTTTCTCAGTGTTTACAATGTATGGAAAACAAAAATCATGTTAGATAGAGGGATTTTTACAAGTTGAGGAAGCAATTTCCGCTGTAA
>NC_052514.1:26647034-26686959 GCF_014356525.2 Nilaparvata lugens | reverse complement strand
CCACTGAAGGCGAGTAAATAAACTTCTTTCGGCCCTCTTTCAGAGAGATATTCCTTTCCACAGGAATTAATAATACGGACGAGAGAAAAGGTTGTCTTGGTTATTCTTCGCCTGTCTAAAGGCCGACCTTGGTTGGATATCCTCGAAAACTTTTTTGTTTTATCATTTCATTGTGAATCTGAAAAGAACTGGTCCAGTTTAATAATGCAGCCTCAATTATTTCAGCTGGAGAGAGGCGTGAATCTTTAATTCTTTATGAAGTATCATCAAGAGAGGCTTCGAAAAAATTATGATAAAATCATGAGAGTAATGATTGGATATTTATTTATTTATTCATTCGTGGATACAATATTACAAATCATATAAAATAATATGATTGATTAGGAACAACAGGCTTGCCCCAAAACTATTCCATTCCCAAATTTTGATAATTTTACATGTCCATAAAAATAGGTTATGTTTCCACTGTAAATAGTTCAAGCTCAATTTGTCTTCCAAAAATAAATACGAGATGAAAATTTTAAATTTAGAAGAATTAAAACACCAATCGAAATTAAAATATTACACTTATTACACTGCACATTGAATTGATTAAGTATTTTATGAAATTTTGAAGCCATAAATACACACAAATTCTCACTAAGAACACTTTCACCTCAGTGAAGAGGTAAAAATCATGAAAGTGATGATTGGCTATTTACCTCAGTTTAGGCTGTAGTATAGAATAATATAGAGAACTAGTATGACAAGAGCCACTGTTTAAATATGTACTGAAACTGAGAAACACGCCATAAAATCGTGTACGCTGCTGACTAGATCACAGAATATACTTGAATATAATAAATACTGAAAAAAAAAATACTAAAACTTGTAACTACTACAGAATTCTTGTAATACGAAATATTTCTAATTATTATTAAACGAAAATCCAAATTGAATGCTGTAATAATTTTATTCACCCCGAAGTCTTCTGCTACTACAAATATATTGACAACAGGGTAAACAGCTAGATGGAAATTCGATGAGCACTACTATAAAAAAATTATTTGTCAGCCCGGGATTGGATTTCCGTTCAATAATAATTATTAATTTATTGGCATTTAAATAATTGCAATATCTCAGTAATTTCAATCTGTAGACAAAATATTTTTACTACTGAAGCACTGTACCACCTGTCTATGTTATTTTTGTGCTCAGATAATCCATCTTCATAATCTCTTATTTATTTTAGATTTATCTCTCATTCATATTTATCAGTTTCATATCTCCATCTCTTTCAATACAATATCCCACCATAAACTACGAGATTCATGAGTCACGCTTTCAATTAATTTTGGAAAGATTGGCTCTGGATCATTGACTCCCAGTTCTTATTTGAATAACTTCTTTCCAAAAACCTTAACTGATCATTGGAATATTTTGAAGTATTTCTTTTAAATCTGATATAATAACTTGTTAAGACGTGCAATCAAATCGACATTCAAAAATATAATAATTAAAGATCCCTTCAACTTATCGCTTTTCTTTGTCAGTTCTTCCTATTACACCATGTTCAACTACAAATTTCTTTCAAATCCGATCTAATAACTTGTTTAGACGTGCAATATAACCAACATTTAGAATCATACGAACCAAAAATCTCTTTAACTTTTCAATATTCTTGGTTAGTCCTTTGCTCCTTTCTGATACAACATGTTCAATAGCTACATAAATCTATCAAATACGATGTAATAACTTGTGACTTGCAATAAAATCAACATTTGAGAATATACCATTCAAAAATACTCTCAACTCATCGATATTCCTGGTCAATTCTCGTTGTAACAAGATGTTCATTAACTTACACTCGTGCTTTGCCCATCATATATTTGAACCTTATTATTGAAGTATCGTCAAACAAGGTAACTTGCAACAACTTTATGTAGCCACTTTGTCGAGCCAGATACCACAGTCGCCATAGTTCACCAGTTAATTGCTTTTCAACACACAGGGCGCCGTGACCAAACTAATTCTCTTCATTAGTACGTATTTTCTCGTGCTCCATCTATATCACAGCAACCTATGAAACCATATCTGTATGGTTATAGCATAGAAACCGATAGAGTGGAAAATGAGAGCGAATTGCCACCAACCAACCAACCGTCGTTTGACAAGTGAGTTTGCAACTCAATAGGTACATCAAATAGTCATCTCGCTTGTGTCTACACATGTGATAATTATTGGCACACATGGAGCCTACACATGTGGCGTACAAAGCTTCTGGACCATGTCTGCGACGCTGGTTTGATTGGAGATGTTATCAATGAGAGTGAGGTCTTGTTGAAATTGCGTACCTAGTTGTAATAGTGCTGGTGTAGGTTTGACTATAGAACAGCTTTTGCAGTGGGAGAATTCATTCTGTAGTGAGAAAATTATGATTTTGAAAATTTGCTGGAGTGTTTTGAGATAGATGACTTGGACAAAATTAGATTTAACCTTCATGTAACATGAATATTTGATACGAGCTTTCCGAATGTCTGAATCATGATCAATAGTGAACTTCCCAGCATGATAAAAGTTTGAATTTGATTTAAGAATTTGACCGAAGGTAATCTTTGATATAGGTCGTCGTCGTCGTCGTCTTCTTACAGGGGTAGGCATTAATACCTGTTCCGCCTTCAAACATTATCCCACCTTTTTCTTGGTCTGCCAATACTTCTCCTCCCTTCTGGCTTGTAAGCAATGGCAGCTTTCGGGATTCTTCCGTTTCCCATTCTCTCAACGTGTTCTCTCCTCTGTTGTCGATTCTCGTCAACTTGTTGAGGTATAGAGATCACATTGAGCTCTCTACGGATATCGATACTATAAAGCCTGTCCTCTCTGGTGCATCCCTTCACTGACCTTAAAAATCTCATTTCGGCCGCCTGTAACCTGCTCCACTCCCTTCTCTTTGGTACTCAGGTTTCAGAGCCATACAAAAGTGTAGGGACGGCCATTACTTTATAAAATTTGAGTTTCGTCTCTTTTCGGGCTTTATTTTTAAGAGTTCTTTGATATAGGTACCTCGCATAATATGATTTTTGTATACATTTCATAGAAACTGATGAGAAATTAAAATTCAAAGTTTACCTTGGAAAACTTCCTAGGAATATAACCGCATGTAATCGATCATGAAACGTTGTTTTTGAGAATGATGATTCCTTGACTCGTACCGATCTGTTTAAAAGTGGAACATTTGTGTTACTAGAACTCAAAACCAAGACGAATATTCTCAATAAATATATTATATAATATAATTCATATAATGGATATAGTATATCATTTCACTCCACTGTGAGGTAGATCAATCAATCAAACCGTGAGGTCTGTCCCATAAATGTCCATTAATTGATTACATTGGAAAATTCCATTTCCCATGTTCTTCAATGACTCAACTATTCTGCAAGTCAATTGATATTCTTTGAATTGGATCGCTCACCATCTCTCAGATCGCATTTATACTTGAATGAAAAAATTGTATTTCGCTGTGGTGATACTAGCTAGCTAGTAAATACATATATGGAGAAAACAGGTTAAACCCTTATATGACTCCTTGAAACATTACAACATTCTTCATTCCAAAATTAGATTTAAAATAAACAACAAGCTGAGAATAAAATAAAACAAGAACAAAATAAATTATGTAACAAAAGCGTCTTAACAAGAGAAATATTGTTTTTTATAAAAAGGATCCTATCTTAGGCTATATTTATTGCTAAATAAATAAATAATTGCAAAATTATTGTTAAATAAATATTGATAACAGAGAGAACGCATTTCGTTATTTTTCGCATTGTTATTATTATTATATCTACTATTATTATATCTAATGTATTGTATTGTTGTAATTCATTCTCTTCTATTTTTTGTATGTAAGTTCAGGTTGACTATATATTATAACACTCTTTAGATTCTTGAGAGCTGAGCCAACAATTAATTATTAATTAATATCATGATAATTTTAACTGTTAAGTAAATTCTGTAAGTAAATTTGACAGTGTAATAAACTGATAAGTGAATTTAACTGTTAAGTAAAAATAAAAGTTCACTGATATATGTATAATTATATTTGAATTTACATGTTTTGTATAATAGTACCTTGTCAAGCAGCCTCTTTGAGGTTCGCTTAAGGTAGCTTATTTATTCAATAAACGTTTTTTCTATTCTATTCTACTTCTCCATTATACTCATTAAGTCCATCCGCTTTACTCAAGATTGTACACCAAAAACTTCAATGACAAAATCGATTTTTTCATCTTGAATTCAATAAATCTGATCTATCCAATCATTCTAAACAATGAGGCCCATATTACCTGGAAACTCAGAACCAAAAAGTCTCGAAAAGGCTTGTGAAACCAACCATCCATGGTGGACCGTGCTAGGACGGTGGGGGTTGAAAAGTTAACCCTCAACGCATGCGCAGTACAGCGCTGTCCTACAAGTCACCCTTTGGCAAAGGGTCCGGTCAGATCACGGCTGCATGCCGTTTAGTGTAATCTGGCCTCTCTTTTCATCACGCACGTTCCCTATTTTCCCTCTCATCCACCTACCGTTTGCTGGACTTGGGGTGGCCCCTATTGACATTGGATATCTTCTGACCATTCAAAAGCTCGTGTAAAAATGGCGTGCGCCCAATTCAGTCATTGAAAGTATCGGAGAATAGAATCTGAATCACAGGAAGAGATTCTCATGAATATTATATCGATATTTTGGCATCATTCAACCAAATTTTCAGTTTCACAACAAAAATCCCTATAAAGTTAATCCAATAATTCTCTTGAGAATAACAATATTACTGTAAACATAAATAATTCTAAACTAGTTTTGATAAATGATTGTTTATGCATAAATAAATTAATCTGATCAATAATATATTGAATAGTTTCATTTATTATATGAAATGTTCCTCTGAAAACTATTTTCTATACTTTTTTCACAGGAAAGAGCTGTAGAAGTGTTCAATAATGGTTATATCCACTCAACTAGAATCTATAACTAGAACTAAAACAGAAACAACCCATCAACTTAAATCATACCAATTTTTGTGATTTCTAGATTTCTAGATTCGAAACACTAAAATTATGTTGCATTTGAAAATTATCCTTGGTTATTTTGATGCAATCGAGTAAAGTACATCTACATCTTGAGAAATTTTCAAGTAACAAACTACGATAATAAAAAACTAGGTACTAAATTTGCAATCTTAGAAGTTTATCATTACGAACTCCGTCAAATATTGTCTTCAATATTACAGATATTGAAGTTTCTAGTCAAGCCGATTTTTAATGTACATTAAAACCTATGCAGGAAGTAGTGCAAGGTTTTGTTGACAACAAATAACTCATTGATATATCATATTGTGTGGGAGCTTTGATAGTTAAAGTTATCTATAAATCAAATGAATCTATACTGAGAAATGATCTACAATATTATTGGTCTTCTTTGTAAAGCCTGGCTTATTAGATAAAAGTTGTTTTTCGCACAGAAATAGTAATTGTGTGAACATTTTGACAAAGGAACAACAACTACAAGACTTAACCTGTTTCGGACTATGTGTAACCTTATCTAAATTTGGGAGAGGAATAGCACAAGGTTACCTTATTTTTTCTCCTATCATTTTATGATGTACTTATTGTATCAATCAATAAAGAATAAAGAATTTGATTCATATGAAATTTTGTATAGTTTCTAATTAAAATATCAAGTATTTTTCCATCGTTTACTCAACGAACTCACCTTCTCTGTTACAGATGAATCTAAACCAGGAACAAACCTCAAAGGAACTGAGGGAAGCGACCAGGCTTCAAAACGTCAACCAGGCTGATAACCAACTGAAACTCGCTTCAATTCAACAGTAAGAACCGATCAATTCGTTTGGGTTTGTTTAGGCGACTGGTTCACTTTATAGAACTAGTCTACTCTAATCTACTAGTCTACAACTATAGTAGATTGTCTCGTGCCCAAAGTGTGCTGCCTAGTTGATTCAGTCAGCTTTTGGGACCCTCCTAACCCGTTTGACATCTGCATACGGGACTGACTCACTCTACGCCATTATTAGCACAAACAAGGCAGTATAATGTACTTAACCAATCTATACTCTACATACATTATACTGTACTTTTATAGAATTTGGAAGTCATGGACAACAATATTCTTGCAAAATGCAACAATGTTTATCAATAACTAACATTTTCCACTTTTTAATACTTAAATTATGACATAGCAGTCTGGCTCAGAGGTCGTAATTTGAGTATTCAAAAGTGATTATTAACAAGCAGTTCGTAATGGGAAGAAACACTGGAGTAAAATTTTTTTCTTACCCATTTTTTTGTTTTGCTGAGGATGATGCATACACTATGAGCACTAGGCTTGTGCGTGGTTGATGAGACGGATGATGATGAGAAATTAGTGGGTCTACAACTTTTAAATGGGTTCCGAACCATCAAATACTACGCGGAAAGTTTTATAAAACATGCTGTAGAACCTCCTCCTCTTTTACATTCTATACATTTTGATCAGCACTGAACTAATAATTGATCAGTTTTCATCGGTGGATTTAAAAAATTTTGAATTTTCTCTGAAATCAGCTCGAGTTCAACGCTAAGAAGCTGCTGAACTTGGTATCATTGAGAGATAAGACTCATACATAAAATCGTTATGTGATTTACTACAGTACTTGAAAGCTATGGAGATAAGAGGGATGAATATACAGAGAATACAATAGAACACTTATTGACATGGGCTACTTTTAAATTAATAAAACAAAATAAATCTTATAGCACCCTTTATTTTAAAAAAAAAAAACTTTAAAGTAGTTGAACAGCTAGTTTCGGTTTACACCATCTTCAGGTTATAAAATAAAACCTGATTAAAAATAAAGGGTGCTATAAGATTTATTTTGTTTTATTTTGTTTTAATAAGAGAATACAATGTATAGGACACGATACGTATAATCCATGAATAAATTAGAATAGTCGAAATAGACAAAATAATTGAACAGAGCTAAGTATTAATAAAAGAAACTCATACATAGAATAGTTATGTGATTTATTATAGTATTTGAGAGCTGTAGAGCTATATATCGAAGAGTAATACAATGAATACAGAGAATACAATGCATAGGACGAGATAATCAATATTCATGAATAAATGTAATAGTTTAATAGACGAAATATTGGAAAAGACCGACGAATACAGGTAAGAGCAATAGGCCAATCACAGAGACGATAATTTGAGCTTCTCCCACTCTCTCCGTTTTTGAATTCTGCCGGTAGATGGCAGCAGGTACAGGGTCATATTCTGTTGCATTACTTTTCAAATGCAGGAGTTCCACTTTTCCATTTTTAGAAAACTAACAATAACTCATCATCCCAAACTA
Source organism: Nilaparvata lugens (assembly GCF_014356525.2). Taxonomy (NCBI): domain Eukaryota; kingdom Metazoa; phylum Arthropoda; class Insecta; order Hemiptera; family Delphacidae; genus Nilaparvata; species Nilaparvata lugens. The sequence goes on along the minus strand of NC_052514.1, from coordinate 26,679,563 downwards.
AATCTTAGAATAAGAACGATTCCTTCATGTGATTTGAATTGATAGGTTTGACATTGCAGTATCCTTGTGTATGGCTGAAAATTTCACTTTTTGTCTACAATTCACATGTCTATAGACTTTGTGATGAGATTTATTGTTGTTCTTTGCGTTAAAAGAATATTCCACAAAAGAAAAATTAGCAAACAGGATTTGAAAAATTTGTAGCAATATAATCTTCATGATCGTAGTATATGATTTTCAATGTACTCAATAACACTGGGTAACGTTTTATGTTGATGAAGGTGATGATGTGATAGGTATCAATTTCAATTAAAGACACAATTGTCACAAACTTAAAGATTTTCTGTAGCTGATTCGAAAAAAGATTGAGTAACTAGTTTTTGTTTTTACACCTTCATACATAGTCTAATCAATATCTGAAGAACCTGGTTTGTCTTTACACCTTCATACATAATCAATATCTGAAGAACCTGGTTTGCTAGGGACAAAGAGGAAAATAAATCACTCGTTGGTTAATGATCAAGAATCAAGAATGTTTTATTGTCACAAACAAAATAATTGCATTGACAAAAGTCACTTCATAATGATACAGTAACATTGATCTTTGTATACAAGTACACGTTATATATATTATAATATCACTAATTAAAATATAAATATGCTTCTTAAATACTTTATTTATGGATAACAATTACAGACCAGCATTTCCTCGATTGAATAAAATGCTTTATTCTTCAACCATCCTTTTATTGCTCTCTTGAAACTATCAAGATCATAATTCCGTAATTCCAGTGATAACCTGATGAAAATTTTCACTCCTATATAGCAGTACAAAGCTCCGCCAATCTATGTAGATGAATAACAATTTAATTATAATCTATAGTTATTATATTACAAATTGCTTTTCCATATCATATACAGTTCAATAATTATTTTCTCAGTCTATATTATGTAAATTCATCCATAACTTTACTGTATTGTAAGCTATTGTATATAAGTGTGTAAGTCAGTATATATTGTAATCTACATAAATAAAGTACTCAATCAATCTGACTACCTGTGTTATGCTCATTAATGCTTCCCGATGGTATAGCAACCGAAACTGTTTTCTCAACTTTAATTAATACGTGATTCTGTCAACTACAAGTACTTTTATTTGAGAAGAAAATGAAGATCCCTACAAGCTTTATTATTTTGTAACCGCAGCTACAGAATCACCTGAATTTTTCCAAGCTTCAGCACCTCCACAAACCTAATTCCGTGAATTTTTCTAGCAACACTTACTGCAAGAACTAAATTTTCTGGATTTTTTTCTAGGTCATCCACATGAGCAGCACTTGAACATCTGGCTTCTATCACCCAGTGGCTCCAGCCAGCAAGCCGAGCAAAACACACTTCGACGAACAGAGAGAACTCTTTTCAAAAAGTGATTTCAGCCGAGTTCCGTCCTCATTACACGGGATTACCGAGCCCTTTTCGCTAACCTTTTAACCCCTTCTCACGCCGGGGAACAACCAGCCCGAACATTTCAGGTAAAAAGTTATTTTTCGCCGTTTAAAAAGAACAAACACTACCCATAGCACACACACAACAATTTACCCTTTCGTTATTCTGTCCTCATTGTTGTACCCTAGAACCCGGGAGTCACTCTTCCCAAAAAAATGTGTTGCAGATTTTTTTGTGAACCTTCAACTCTTTCTCTACCCTTAAATAAATCACATGTCATCCCTGGGAGCGCAAAAGGGTTCACTTTTAGAATTCGCCACTGCTACTTCCTTGTATCTATTCGGGTTCCTCATCTAAAATAAAGAATCTCTGTAATCCGGGCAGGGGGAAGGGGCTAGACACCCCTAAAACACCCCGCAAAGTTGAAAAGACAAAATATCGGTCACCCTTTGCACTTCAAATGTTTTCATTTTCAACTGCAAACTGAACTCCCAATTCTTTATTTCTTGGCAATAAATATAGATTTTTTGTGTTGGATAGGGGTTATTGGCACCCTTCGATTGCTGTTGATCTATTTGACTGTTGGATGACACTTTCGATCTGAGTCTCACTGGTAACAAACCGGATCATGAGGCTTGCAATAACATTTTTTTGAGTATGTTGGGGGTTATGGATTAGAAGCTAATAGTTTGATATCTGATAGTACTCAAAAGAGTGAATTACTTGATCTTAGGAATTTAATCCAAGTATAGCACGGCTCAAATAAATATTACCTAAGAATTTTATTACATAAACATTAATTTATGAGTAGGCCTATAAAATTTGGGTAAACATACTCATCATAATCATATAACTCACAAATTCTTGTCATTATACTCGGAAGGCAATATGTCAAGAAAAAATACATCTATATACTTCACTATGAAGTTCACTCAAGTTCAACTCCTATTTTCAAGCATATTATTCATACACTATTCATTGGAAATGACGGAACTAACTATGTATCATATATGTATAATTTAAGAATGGTAATAATAAAAGGAGTTTTAATACAGCAAATTGAGTGATTAGATGCAAATATCGGGGACCGTGCTTCGCTCTGGAGTACAAAAGCATAAGAAATTTATTACGAAAGAAGAAATTATAATAGCATTCTTAACATATACAAACAGAAATGTTCTATCTAATCACAGTAAATTGAGATTAATTCCCAGAGGAATGCAAAAATTTCCCTCACGAAGCCGGTAAATTTCACAAAAGCCGGGTAATTGTGATCCTGATTAACTTCACGTGAACCAAATCAGAGAAGAACATTTCAAAAAGATGGATCTACTGGAATTAATCAGGATTGAAAATAACCCGGCTATTTGCAACCGGCACTATAGTACCTGATTGAATGATTACAAAAGTTCAACAGCTGAATCATAATTTTGACACAGTCCCACACACATGAACTCGCTCACTCACTTCCATCACCAACAGACGATAAAATAATTATTATCAGCTGTTTTGCAAGGATGAATAATAATTATAGAAATAAATAAATAATTATAGAAATAAAATAATTATTATCAGCTGTTTTTCCAAGGATGAATAATATTTATCCTTTAGATGTCCTCCAGCGAGTTTTCCCAGGGATGATACCTAGTGCAATCGGATCTTCATATTATAAACCTTCTATGTTCTGAATTTCGTGAGAATCGTTAGAGCAGTTTTTGAGATCCGGTGAAATACAAACATATAAACATCTAAACATCCAAACATCTAAACATCTAAACATCTAAACATATAAACAGAAGTTGCTCGTTTAATACTATAGGATATGAAATGTGTCAAATAACATACTTCTTTAATTCATTAGGTATAACTGGCTGCCTCAGAGATACTAACCGACGAATACTTGCTCAAGAGTACTTGAACTTCTTGTACTTTACTCGATGTACTTATTTGACAGACATAATGAAATTCAAAAATATTCATATCATAACCTATTACCGTGTATACCTCACCAATTGATTGAACAGTATCATGATATTCCTATAAAAAATGAACAACGCATTCTTTGCTTGAGCATCAATGTTTGCTTATTTGATCAATAGCATTTTCTATTATGCAAGTTTACTTATTTGATCAATAGCATTTTCTATTATTCAAGTTTTCTTATTAGATCAATGGCATTGTCTATTATTCAAGTTCGCTAATGAAATCATAATCTCTGTAAAATTCAGTTTGGTTCTCCATAAACGTAATTTGAATATTTCAATCTCATCAAGTTTGCAGGAACACAAGCTAACAAATACAGACCAATTTCCATTTCATTTGAACAGTACTGTTGGTCACCAACTGAGCATATTTTTCTGTCTCTTCCCTTGCAGTCAAGGGACTTATAATGGTAACTGGAAGGGAGAAAGGGTTGGCTGCAGGGTAATAATCGCCAGGGCAAATTGAAATGAACGGATTGTGTTTAAAGGGCAAGGAAGAGCCCAAAGGTCTCCGAGAAAGAGAAAGCTGGGAGATAGTCCGAGAATGGATATTGGTTTGGAGTATTATGTAGCTTAAGATGGTGTATTATCCGTGTGGTTTCCTTACTCTGTTTTGTGACCTTCTGATCGCTTCATCAATACCCTTTGTTGATTGTTTAGAGAAAATTTTCAAGTGTAGTGTTTGAAATCCTAAGCTTATCTGTACAAAATTATGAGTTTTCATTCATTCTCATGTTGGCCGAAATCAACATTTTATTATTATCCTTCCTTTTAGGTGAGATACGTTATTCGATTTACTCTGAAACTACAGTCGAACCTCTGTATAACGAAGTCGATTATCCCGAGAAAAAAATCGCTGCAGAGAGGTATTCGTTATTGAGAGGTTCTGTCAAGAAAACTGCCACGATCCTATAGATCTTATAATATCGTATCACGGCGGTAAATAAATGAATATGTTACATAGAACATCATCGCGAACTTAGGTAGGGTAGCTATTCATATAATTTGTTTGCTGTGAGCTGTTTTGTTTGCATGTTCAATAAACGACTCACATCATCAAACAGTCAGACATGTCTGGTACACTATTTTTCAGTTTTAATCCTTGCCTGATAATTTTGAAAGCCTCTGGAACTTCCTGATTTGACGGATTCTTCTCCTCAGGTTCGTCACAGCTATCATCATCATAGTCAGTTCAAAGAATTGAAATGTGTGACAAAAGAAAGAAAGGGGAAGTCCAGTCGTTCACCTGCCTGGTCTACAATAATGACAAATTCTCATTTCCAGTAACTTGCATTCAATTTCCGACATGTGTTTCACCCTCTATTGACTGTCTACCACCCTATCTTCTTCCTACCTGAATTGCCATTATTTTTAGTCAATTGACCTTTCTGCTGAAACTAAACAATTCCTTGAAAATAACCGTCTGCTTCCTATACACACTACACTTTGTATGTTGAAGTCAAGAGAAAACTTTGCTGTTGAGAGGTACGAAATTCGTTAAATAGAGGTAAATAAGCAGCCAAAGCTCAAAAATGTCATGGAACCGGTAAAAATTCGTTGTGTAGAGGATTTCGTTAAGTAGAGGTTCGTTATAGAGAGGTTCGACTGTACTTCATTGTCTTCCATTTCATCTCCCATGTTGATCTTCCTCCTTCCTCCACCATTAACTTTTGATTTTTATTCTTTTACCATTCACCTATACGATATTTTCTTCCACCCTATTCTGTATTTTCTTTGCTCTATATCCTATATCATCGTTATCCTTCTTCAACTTTCTCTCCAATTCACTTGCATTTTCACTTTCACCAATAACTTGGGAGTCTTGATTATTACTTCTAACCTTCCTTTTCCTTTTATACACATAATTTTATTTTTCTCATCACAATCTTCATCTCTCCAACTGTTCCCTTATATTCCTTCTGTATTCGCAAGAAATAACTTTAAATATTAGATAAAAAGACTGAGAAATTGTCAAAAACCACAGATTTTATTTAAATTTATAAAGACCGGTTTCGGTTGTACACCATTGTCAATCTCTGATAAACAGTTTATCAGATATTAACAATCTTGTAGCCTAACAACCAAAACCGGTCTTTATAAATCTCAATAAAATCTGTGGTTTTTGACAATTTCTTGGTTTTGTTATTTAATAAGGATAATTACCACAGTATCAACTTCTCAACTACACAAAAAGGGAAATTACTTACAGCTCTATTCCGTTTCATCTCCTCCAGTTCTATTATATTATATTCTATTTCATTGTATTCTATTCCTCATGTTTACGTTTGGATTGAGAGGATAAGGAGGTTTGAATACCACATTTCTACTGTACAGCAATAATAATATTATTGAGTGCGCGAATAACTCAATCGTGCATCTTTGTAACCTCTTCTTCTATTTTGAGAGTTGAGTGTAAGAGAGGGCCGACTGCGCCCTAACTTCGCCGTCTTAGGTCAAAATAAAGGCAGTCATTCAATTCAATTCTATTGAACATTATCTTTCTCCATATTCTTTTTTCCAATCTCACTTTCTCATACCTACTTTCATATTTTTTCAATTTTTCTTCACCCCCTTTTTACCTCATCTTCCTCCTACTTCTATTTCTCTTACTTAAACTTCCTGCTTCACCAAACTTCACTACTTATATAGCCAACGGTCTTTCCCCCAAGGGCTAGGCGGTAGTTTACCGAGCATTGGTAAACCCTTTGGGATTTGGAAAGCAGTATCCCTCCCCCCTCTCAATGCACTTCCACCCCCTAATCCATAACTTACATCGGCAGTCTCTCGACCAAACAATGAATTTCGAACTGCTTCTACCTTCAATATTGCTCCTCTGTCCTTCAGCCACTACTCCTCTCTTCCTCGACCTCCAGCTCCTTCTCCTCCTCATCCTCATCCTCCACCTCCTCCCCATCTTCATGCACCTCCGCCTCCTGCTCCTCTTCCTTCTCCTCCTCTTCCTTCTCCTCCTACTGTTCACCCTCCTTCTCCACCTCGTCCTCCTCCTCCTCCTCCTCTCCTCCTCCTCCTCCACCTCCTCCTCCTCCTCCTCCACCTCCTCCTCTTCCCACTGGACACCCACTGTCTGTTGGTTCAACAAGAGTCAATGTTTACCGGGAATAAGAACATCACCAAGATATCCCAACTCATCCCATTTTGCTGCAGAAACAAACATCCCGTCTCAACTCCCACTAGCAAAATCCATCAGCGATCATTATTGCATGACTGCTGCTTCTCCAATCAAAACTGGACGTCTCTCTCACTCACTCTTCCCCTCTCACACAAACTTTCTCTCACTCTCTCTCTCTCCCTGACCATACGGTCCTTCAAATTACAATTGCTCGTCCCAAACGTAAACTTCCACGACTATTTGGTTACCGGTCTGCCTTCAATTGCTTGATTTGATTTGTATTGTGATTAAATTTGTGTTTGAAGTAGTACAGTCAAGCAACTGATGTGATTGCTCGGTTTTGTTGTCTTTGAGTGGGTATTATTGCAGTGGGGCGGATTGATGTTTCAAGAGATCGTCTTTGTTTACTTCAATTTCATTCAAGGATCCAGTCATCCTCAATTGTGATACATCCAATTAATTATTCTTCCTTGATGCAAACCGCTATAGATTTACGGTAGTATAAGAAACAATTTTTCCGAAAATATCTCTAAATTCTGTATTATCTTGAATTGTTCTATATAGCCTAACCCGCCTGGATGGTTCAATGGTAAGGAGCGTTACAAACTTCGGTTTGCTAGCACCACCTGGTTCGTGAGTTCGAATCCCGCTCTTGATATGGACGTTTGATCATCTCGTAAATTAATTAACGCATTTTTCGTTACTCACACACAAGCGCACAGGCAGAAAACTCAAATGGCCACCATCCGCAATGCAACAATACAACCACAACTTCTGTACTGATAGGCCTAGCCTTTGTAATAATAAAATTATTATCACCTCTATTTAATGGAAAAAATTCAAACACTGAGTCAAGCAGAATTTGATAGTTCCTATCATCCGACATTATCACTTAAATTTCATTAAAAAGAGTAATAATATACCTATTTACATACATTATCCAGGCTACTGTAATCATTTTTATGATATCAATTATTATGACACCTTTCCATGATCATTTGAAATATTTCATATATTACCATTAATATTATTATCATTATGTTCATCCAATTTCTTCCTGGGACGGATGAAATCGTTCTACAAAAATACTAGAAAATTTCTCGTCAACATCTTCAACCACATAAGAATTGTGGCAAAATCAATTCAATTGAATGAATCATGTAATCTGTAGCCAATTTGTTTGAGATGACACTCATGTTTCTCCAACGTGGAGAACGCCCGAAAGATATACAATGTAAATTCAATTATTTTCCTTACTCTCTGGAAGATCCACCTAAATTGATGAGTCGCTAATAATTTTTATCAGACTCCTTTGACTCTATTCTCAAGGGATAGTAGCAACAGCTTTGAGGGAGCCAGAAAAAATTATAGTCCTACTACTACACTTTACAGTTATGAAGAGTCCGCCGATATTTTTTGCTCATGTAAAAAAACAGGAAATGAGAAGATGAATGAGAAAAATGATATGTTCGTAACCCTTCATGTTCTAACAAAGAAGGAAGCAGGTAGAGAAGATTCGCAGCGTGAAACCAATCAGGTGTAAAGGAAGGAGGAAGAAAAGAAAGAGAAGATGAGACACTCACCCCTCTTGACGGCAATTATTTTTTATCGGCTTACGTGACTTGCTACCTGCCTTTAACTGTGTCAAAATGTGGCAGTGTACTTTTTCTAACAGTGAAAGGTGCACTAACCCTTCGCGATTAAGATTTCCCACGTAGTGTTACAAAGCAATGTGAAAAGATAAAAACGTTGAACCCAAAGATAGAGGAAGGGTTATCCTACCTGCGCTCAGATAGATCGGTTGATCTTGGTAGTGGCATTGAGAAACTATATCAACACTATATGGAACTACAGTTACTATAGAGAAACTCTATACAGTAACTGTACAGTTACTATAGCGAAACTCTATACAGTAACTGTACAATTACTATAAAGAAACTATACAGTAACTATAAAGAAACTATACAGTAACTATGAAGAAATTATACAGTAACTATAAAGAAACTATACAGTAACTGTATATGGAATTATATGAACATGAAATCGTTCTTTTATAGTGGCTTGCGGTGTTCAATAATTTTTTGTAGTGCAATACCGTATAGCTTCCTGTATTACCATCAAATAAATAAGAGTAAATTATGGTCATGATCTGTGTATGGCTTTCGTATGTCCAGTTTCAGCGATCTCAGAAGGAAATATAGGATAATAAGATATCTCATGGATAAGGTCTATGTACCAAATTTGAAGACGATTTTTCTCTACTCAAACCGATTACTGTCAACAACTGTCTATTATTTCTGTTTTGTCTGGGTGAGAGTGTAAGAACGGCACAAGATATCTCATGGATAAGGTCGTTTATGTTCCAAACTTCGAGACGATTTTTGTTAACTCTAACCGATTACAGTCGACAACTGTCTATTATTACTGCTTTGTCTGGATGAGAGTGTGAGAACGGCACAGTATGAGCGACTACCAGCGTCATAGAGCTCCACTAAAAACAACTGAATTTGAAATTGGAATTTATTCTATGAAAAAATACAATGATTACAATAGATGGACTACCTTACAACTGAAAATAATGGAAAAATATATGTTAAAAACCCCTGAGTTTATACAGTATGGGGTCGTTCATGTTCCATAAAAAGCATTTTTTAATCTCGTGAACAGTATGGATACAATTTCAAACAAATATTTTTATCTAACAAAAATAAAATAGCAAATAGCAACTAGGACTATCGACTTGAGTTAAAAGTTAAATTTTGAACATAAACGTCATAAATCATAGGATAACTTCTTAAGCTATATTTTCTCAATGGTAGTATTCACTTGTCTTAATTTGAATATCTGTTGTATTAATAATTATCTTTAATTTATTGGAATTTCATAATCTCAATTATTTCATACTTGCCTACTTCCAACCACTCTTAATTTTGATGCTCATAGATTTTTCATCTGGTGTGAAGCATTCTATTCATCGGTATGTTTTACAAGAATTGATCGTTTCACAACTCTGCGTTTCCATTCATATCATGTTCAAAACTTACTGCGTATTTTGGCTCCCTAACATTGTCACCAGCCCACAATATTCTGGTGGAATAGCGTGAAGAAGTCACCACCAAAATATAACACGGAGGGTCAAAAGTTTTGCCCCCGAATTTGGCTGGCGGGCCAACCCTTGGGGCTCACTTATTTGAGGATTGTGGGGGTGGGGGAAGGGCATTACCAGCAACCCGAATAGGAGGGATCAAAAATTGACAATTTTACGAATACGTTTATAAGGAGTAGTGGCCCCTGGAGGCGCGTGTGGATACATAAGAAAGAATGGCTGCCGAAGGGAGAGAGGGCGACTCAAGGTCAACTCCGACTCGACTCGGTAGTTTTGACAAGGAGGAAATGTGTGTCCGGGGGAGGGAGGAAATGTTATGTCTGAAAACCGTAACTCGAAAGGGACTGCAAGGGTCGAAAGGGAATTCGAAAACTTTTCCAACCGTTTACTTATTGATGACCAGAGCCCTTCTTCCTGTCCTTCATCTCGCTGAAGGCCACCCTTCCAACTCCTTCTCAATTTCGTCGTCACGTTACGCCTTCAATTCAAATGAACTTTTGCAACGTCTCCTGCGTTACTGTATTTAATTAACGTGCTGAGGGGCGAATGGCCTTCCATTTCGAACCACTCTGTATACGTGATCAATGTACTACAAGCAAAGTCATATTCTTGCATTTGATAGAAGCTGCTTGTATGACAGACGGTTCAAAAAACAGTACTCTAGAAAAATTTGACTTTTGTTACACACGAGAATTTGTTGTGAAAAAAATATATAATTCCCATATTCGATATTTTTTGTTCTTTCTAAATTCATATGGATTTCGAGTTGAGAGAATTTTTCGATCGGAGTATTGACATTTTTGTATAAGGGAAGCAGATAGATTACATGTGATTTTGAAAAAATACAGTCCTGTAATTTGAAGAAAGATTAATTATTCAAAGGCCCGGTTGCACAAAAGCCTGTTGAATTTCTCATCAGGATTGAATGTCATGTTCCGTAAAGAAGTATTCTCTGATTGGTTTTCTTTGCAATTAATCATGATTTGAATTTAACAGGCTTCAGTGCAACCGGCAACCGGGGTCTAGAGTTCACTGTGTGATTTAACTTATCCATATTAATTCACATTAATCGATAAGTAATGTCTCTTCCTATTGTCAAATTCCTGTCATATTCTTATATTTAATTCTTATACTTTTGATCGGATTACTAAAAATGTAGTATTGGGCCAGTTACACACATATCAATTTCTATGTACGAGGTGTAACTGGCTTGAGGAGAACTGATAAAATTATTACAGATGATGAAAAAAAATGTAGTCCTGTGATTCGAAAAAAGACTATCCACTCACAGGTCCGGTTGCACAAAAGCGTGTTAAATTTCTTATCATGATTGGATGTCACAAGAACCAATCAGGGAAGGATTTTTCGTGGAGGAGAAGTATTCTCTGATAGGTTTTCCTGGCAATTAATCACGATTAAAATTGGACAGACTTCAGAACCCCATAGTTCAGGTAACAAGGGAACAAGGTCAGATTTATCAAATATTTACAATAATGTGACAGATATTTACAATATTTGTTGACAAGTAGACAAAAATATTGTCGTTGAAGTATTTAGATGGGCCACAATAAACTCATTGAAAGGAGTTCATTTCAAGGCATAGAGTTCCTTGTGATTAAACTTACTCATAACCATTCACAATTATCGATAAGTCATGTCTCTTCTTATTATCAAATCCCTCCCTCTAGTGTCGGTCCCGGCTGAAGTATGACAGTCGTAAGCCCCATTGCCGGCTCAAATGATATATTCAGGGTGAGGTGGAACTTCCGTCAGTAGCTCCCCACCAATAAAAGCTTCATCATCATCATCGTCATGGATTAGGCTTTCCAAGCCTGTTCGGGCGTCCATCTCTTCCACGGTCTACCAATACTTCTTCTGCCTAATGGCTTGTGGAGTAGGGCATTCAATGGGAAACGGTCTTCAGGCATTCTAAGGACATGATCTGACCACTTATTTCTATATGTTTTTATCAAACTCAACACTGGTTGGACATCACATTCTCTTCGTATATTTTCTTCCGAATCCGATCCTCTCTTGTGCATCCTTTGACTTGTCTAAGGAATCGCATCTCTGCTGACTGTATTCTTGATTCAAGCTTCAATAAAAGCATATTCATTATAACCATATATTTATTATTACCATACTTATTATTATTATACCATACTTATAATACGTATTATTAAAAGCCATTATTATTATCAAATCCCTGTCATATTTTCATATGAAATTTACATTGTGTGATTGATTCTAGTAGTTTCCAGAGCGATTGAAAGTTCTATCATTTTATCGTTTGATGAAATAAAATAATTCTAATAACACATAAATACATTGATCCTCATCCATCATTCAGGAATCAAAACATAGTTACCATGTTATTAACGTATGGTCCATGAATCATTGGAAGCACAAAATATAAGTTTTAGATACTATTTTTTGTTTAGCACAAACAAAAGAAGTTCCAACGTATTGGCCAAGTTGTACGTCCACCTTCTCCACAAGTCTTGAATATGTTGGAAATATTTCGTGAAGGTTAGGAAGGATGTGGGCATGAAGAGCAAATAGAAGAGAAGTTTTGAGAAGAACGGTGAAATTACGGTGGAAAAGACCATATGATGGCGTCGGTGGTAGGTAGGCTGGTCTCCAGGGAATTTAGACCTGTCCTGGCGTCTGGCTGTAACGTTGGTACCCCACACATATATACTTGTATGTATGACTCCCTATATTCCAGTATATATTTGTATTTGGACTGAAACCCACTGAGCCCAGGGTCCATATAAAAAGCCATCAATGTGTCCAAGCCTAGATCCCTGGTGCTGCCGTGAAATGGGAATTTATAACACTTTTTATCCGCATGTCTTTTTTTCATTTTGGCTCATCCCTGCGTTCTTTTCACTTTCATTCTCTTCTTATCACTACCCTCCTTTTTATTCCCTCGTCCGCTGTAATTATTTTCCACAGTCCTATCGTAACCCCATTGTTGACTACCTTATCCCTTCTAAACTATTGGAGTCTAATATTTTTATTATCGACGCTAAAATAATATTCAACTCGTCTACACCACCTTCAGTTTTATTCTGCTCTCTGTGCATATTCGAAAGTGACTTTCTCCCTGCCTCATGTCAGGAAGAAATCAATCAATGAGTAACCTATCAATTAATGGGTAAAATTATGAGCGAATTAAGTTCATTTTACCAATAAATTTCATCCCTGGTAACAGAATTTATATTGTTTTCCCTGTGGCAGGCGAAGGATGGGAATGGAAGTCATTGACTGGATCGTTAAAAACATTTTCTTTCACATCAGTAATATATTTCAATTTATTTTTCCACTATTAATACCTTTGGTTTCTTCTTTTTCTCATGTTGGCTCGATTTTGTTATAAATTGATACTCTCACTCAGCGGACAGGATTTTTCCTTTGCTGGGTGATGCCAACAGTGTTTGTTTTAAATTTTCCTTTGTGTTAATTTTGTTTTCCATATCAAGAAATTTGATGATTTGAATTTTTGTACTTTCAAGTGATTTTTTAAAAATATTATTATGTATTTGTGAATTATTTTGAGGCAATAAATGAATTTGAATTTAAGTTACCCAAGTAACATAACCTTTTAGACTGTGTATTCCAAATTAAGGTTTGTATGAAGAAAATTAAGGTTTGTTATGCATTTAATATTTCTCATCCTTGATCTAGTTTTCCTCATCCCTTGAACAAATAGTAGAGAGAAGTCAATGAAACTCGTCTGCGAAGTCCGTAGAGAGCAAATAAAACTAAATCATATAAAACTAATCTCGTATAACAAATAGTGGAAAGGAAAGTCAATGAGACAAGTCAACCAAATCAAGGTTTGTTTGAAGCAGTTTTGGGCTAATGCCTGTTGTTTTTACCTGGATTGTATTTGCATATGAATAAATAATCAAATATTAAACCATAATATTTTAACCATCAATATATGGTTGGAAGTTATAATTGCATACTATAAACAATGATGCATCTCAGATCTCAGAGTAATATATCAAATTATGAAAAAATCACCTTCAAATCAATCTTTATTTTCAATTAATATGAATACGACGGGATTCTTCATCACATAAACTAATTGAAAACTGAAAAACACATATAATCTATAAAAGAAAGTTTTTTTTTATGCAGAATAACGATCTCAATTTAGAGAGAAATGATTCTCAACCTGCATCTAGCTTTTCCACTTCATTCCTTGAATAAATTTAAAGAGAATATAATTTTTCTAAACCAATAATATTTTTTATGCAGAATATTGATCTTAATTTAGAGAGAAATATTTCTCATCCTTGATCTAGTTTTCCTCATCCCTTGAACAAATAGTAGAGAGTCAATGAAACACGTCTGCGATACGGACTTCGTCCGTAGAGAGCAAATAAAACTAAATCAACTGGTTGGCCGCTATGGCTTCGTATAAAATGAGCGCTGCTATCCAGAGATTGTCAGTTTGGTGCAAGGGTAAGCATTCCTGACTAGCAATTGGGAGGTAACGGGTTCGATTCCCGGGCTGGCAACTAATTTTTGGATAGTAGTTCTCATAGAATTTCCATCTAGCTGTTAGCCCTGTTGTCAATGTCTGCAGTAGCAGAGGTCTTCGGGGTGATTTGCAGCATTTATTTAGGATTTTCGTTCAATAATAATTATAAAAATAAATCATATAAAACTAATCTCGTGTATCAAATAGTGGAAAGGAAAGTCAATGAGACAAGTCTGCAAATTCTGTAGAGAACAATCGGAAACTGAACAATCCAATAAAACTAATCTCGTATATGTTATAAGGTTATAGCCAAATGTGAATACATGAAACGTCAATTCTAGTCTTGAATGCTCTTCTTCACAAAAAATACACAAGAAAGAGGAGGAAGAGGTGGTGGAACTGGTGAAGAGAAGTTAGAACAAGAAGAAAAGAGATGGAGGATGTGATGGCGAAAAGGGTAGACAAGGAAAGAGAATGATGAGGTGAAGGATACACAAGGAATTCTTGAAGGAGATAGAGGAGGATGGAATGATCGAGGAAGGAGGTTTAGGGGACAAGAAAGAGTAAGACGAGGTCGTGGAGAGCAAGGAGTAGTAGGATTAGTACGAGGTAGAGCAAAAATGAAAGGGATAGAGGAGGCGGTGAAGAGGGTGAACAATGAAGAAGGATGATGATATTTCTAAGGTGATGGAAGAGGATAGAGGAAGGATGTGGTGGTTATGAAGGAGAAAGAGAGGGTGATGGATGATGATGAGGTGGTGATGGAGGAGGAGGAGGAGGAGCCGGAGGAGGAGGAGGTGAAGAAGAGGAAGAAGAAGAAGAAGAAGAAGGGGGAGGAGGAGGAGGAGGAGTAGGAGGAGGAGAAGTTCGACGTGATTCAGAGTTGGAATAATGGTTTGGATGGTTGTCAGGGAGCTGCCCTGGAGCAGTCACCAGGGTCAGGAGGTGATTTGGTGAGGGTGAGGAGGCAGGGGACATTGTCCATTAGGGATGCCCTGATTGGTGGTGACCGTAGCTTAGGGGGTGGCTTAGGGTGGGGAGGTATTCATCATATTATTTACACCCCGTTTGCCCGAGTTTTAGTGCGCTTCCCTTAGTCTCGGCTCCTTGTCCGTTTTCGGTCGCAAAAACCGATCGGATCCCTTAAAAGATGAGTCTTGGACCCGGCTCCTTGCCTACGCCAAATATTTCTTCCCCGTCCACGTTTCTTATGCAAAGTCCACACTGTAATTGATTACTTGGCGAGACCTTTCTTATCTCCCTTTAATATTAGCCTATTAAACACGACTGGCCCTCTTCCCTTCTCTTTCTTCCAGATTTATTAATTATTACCCAGGTATAAATTGATCGTTTTCTCACCCACTCTTTATTGCTATCTCTTTCTCCCACCATCTCGATCCATCACCCCTTCTCTCTCACTCCCTATCACCATCTTTCTCCCTCACTCACTGGCTCTTTCTCTCCCTGTTCCTATCATCATCATCATCCCACTGTCTCACTCACTGTCTCTTTGTCTCTCTTTTTCCTCTCCCTGTTCCTATCATCATCTCTTTCTCCCACTCACTTCTTTTTCTCTCTCGCTCTGTGTTTTTTCTCTCTTTCCCTGTTCTCTGTCTTTCTTTTTCTCTTTCTCTATCTCTCCAACACTCTTCCTTTCTTTCTCTCTTATACACTATATCATCACACTCTCTTATTCTCCATCCTCTATCTCTGTCTCTAACTACCTCTACCTCCCATAACCATTAGCTTCTTTGAACACAACTCGCCTTTTATTGCCTTGAAAATCTCGTAAAACAACAGTAAAAAACTTCTACAATGTTAACAGCCTAATATTACAATCGTTTGTCGCCTTCCAATTGGCTGGGAATAATGATCTGTTCTCTCATCGTCAATGATGTGATAATCTTGAATTGTTACCTAATTTAGATGTGGTGATGATGGGTTATGGGTGGAGTTAATTTTTAATGGATGCTTGAAAAATCGTCTATCAAGTAAATACTGGGCTGGAAGGCAAGCAAAGCAATACAGAAATAATTACCAACTAGGATGTATATTATGTTCATGATGTATATTCATATGAATAGGAATAGTATGTTCATATGAATAGGGAAATTGTTGAAAACACACATGGAACTTGAAACCTGAAGTGTGAATCTTCTTTCAGTCAATGACATTAAAAATTGTAGCATGAGTTGCAGAGAACATGCAATTCCAATCTCCAATTGGAAAAATGAAACTGTTGGAAATCTGGTTACTAAGAAAACGATAATATTCAATTAAGATTGGATGTAGAATCACATTTTTGAAAGTTTGGTATGTTCAGAGTTGAGTCACATTAGAGATTCCGGACTTGGTTCCAATCCATGTTTTGTTTATAACAAATTTCAGAGGAAAACCCTTCATTGTATGATTTGCTGTCTCAATATCTAGGTACCCTAGAGAGAGTGTTTCATTAGACTTCCCCGCTTGATAACATTCAGATATAAACAATAATGATAGAGGAACAAAATATAAGAATACTAAAAACACTTCACTTACATGGGCTACTTTTCTACAAATTAATAAAAACAATATAGAAACCTTGTAGTACCCTTTATTATTAAAAACATGAATAAAGTTTTCAATAATAGACATTAATTATATTAGTATTAATATTTAATATTGAATACTAAAAAACTTTCAAAATTTTTAATAATAAAAGGTACTACAAGGTTTTATATTGCTTTTATTATTTATAAGAGTATTTATTTATTTATTTATTCCATGGCATTACAGATCATAATTATAATAAATATAATAGATTGGGAGAAGACAACAGGCATAGCCCAAAACTGTCTTCTCCCAAATTTTTACAAATAAAAGTTTCAGAAAGAATAAGGTTAAGATTTCACTTTCACTTCAAAAAGTCCAATTTCCACTTCAAAACTAATGAATAAACTAAAAATTTTGAATTTTGATTTTTAAAAACTGATTAAAAACAAAACATATTAGATATTGAATATTGGATATTCTCCTGTAAAATCATGATGATATTAATTCTTGTCAAACAAATTAATGGTGAAGTTTACAATATTAAGGAAAATACGATATTCCAAGACAACAAACTCATAATTTGTATTATCTTGCAGATCAACTATAGAATCTGTATAAGTTATTTATATCAGACTTGTGGAGAGTAAAAATAATTAATGTGATAAACATAACCCTACTCTGGAAAATTTGATAAAGTAAATTCAGGAAGAGAACAAGTTTTTTGTTAGCGCCTGATTTTTCTCCCCAATATTGTGATATTGTGATGTTTTTGATCCAATGAATAATATAAATATGAATAAGAAAATGAATGTGGATAAGATCAATCCAATTTTTGTCTTCAAAAATGATTAATTTAAATCCACACCTACAATACAATTACCGTGTCACACCTACATAAATCCACCATCAATGGGAAGGTGGGAGAGACAAATTGGATGTAAGAATTGACTTGAAGCAAAAAAGCAGGGCTATGAAAATTGATTGCAAGGCACAAAGAAGGGCCGAAAACGGGGAGGCGTCAGAAGGCAGAAGGACCTTTGCAAAAAGGTCGAGTGCCTTTCGAGAGAGTGGACGACTAAAAAATAACTTGCAAGCCGAAGTCGACTTTATGCCGAAGGGTCATTAGAATAGCTGGTCTGGTGCGGGAGAGAGGTGATGAAGTTGGAGAGAGAGAGAGAGAGTGTGAAGGAGTGGTGATGATGATGATGATGTGTGAGAGGGGTACATGAATGAGTGGAAAAGAGAGAGGGGTACATGAATGAGAGGTAAAGAGAGAGCGATAGTATGACAGAGGGAGAGACAGTGAGAGAGAAGTTGGGAGCGAGAGGAGATTTTTGAAGGGCTCGCGTCAAAAAAGAATGTGAGAAAGGGCTGCAGCTATCAGATCTTAGGCGAGTGAAAGTGCCCTTGAGAAGAGCTGACCGCGGACTAACCAGGAGCGCGGGGTCTCTGCCCATGTAGGGCCTGAAGGACCCAAGGGCTAGAGTACTGAAGGGCACGAACAAGTACTGTGCTTGCTGGCTAAGCGAACTCGGCAGTGCCGGCTACCATTAATGGGGTCAAACTTTCACAAACCCCATTTCAATTTCGTTACAAATTCGTCATACTTTTCCTTAAGAAAAACGTATTTTCAGGATATTGAATTTATTTATTATTGGAATTATTTTCTCCTTGTAATGTTTTTATTTGTGTAATTGTAGAGTTTTATTCTATTATATAAATATTCTAACTGCGTCATTTTGTTTTTACTTTCCTTGCCCTATTATCATAAGTAAGGAAAGTATTGCTTTCCGAAAAAAATTAAGGTACCCCAATTTCTAAATTTTTATACGTTTCAAGGTCTCCTGAGTCCAAAAAAATGGTTTTTGGGTATTGGTCTGTATGTGTGTGTGTGTGTGTGTGGTGTGTGTGTGTGTGTGTGTGTGTGTTGTGTGGTGTGTGTGTGTTGTGTGTGTGTGTGTGTGTGTGTGTGTGTGTGGTGGTGTGTGTGTGTGTGTGGTGGTGTGGTGTGTGTGTGTGTGTGTTGTGTGTGTGTGTGGTGGTGTGGTGTGTTGTGTGGTGTGTTGTGTGTGTGTGTGTGTGTGTGTGGTGTGTGTGTGTGTGTGTGTGGTGTGTGTGTGTGTGTGTGTGTGTGTGTGTGTGTTGTGTGTGTGGTGTGTGTGTGTGTTGTGTGTGTGTATGAGTGTATGTGCGTCTGTGTACACGATATCTCATCTCCCAATTAACGGAATGACTTGAAATTTGGAACTTGAGGTCCTTACAAAATATGGATCCGACACGAACAATTTCGATCAAATGCAATTCAAGATGGCGGCTAAAATGGCAAAAATGTTGTCAAAAACAGGGTTTTTCGCGATTTTCTCGAAAACGGCTCCAACGATTTTGATTAAATTCATACCTAGAATAGTCATTGATAAGCTCTATGAACTGACACGAGTCCCATATCTGTGAAAATTTCAGGAGCTCCACCCCATGTATGCAAAGTTCGATTTTAGATTCTCAATTATCAGGCTTCAGATACAATTTTATCAAAAAAATTCAAGTGAAAAAGATTGAGCATGAGAATCTCTACAATTAATGTTTAGTAACATTTTCACCTAAAATTGAAAATAAGCTCGAAATTTGAGAAAATGAGATTATCCAATTGCAAACTGTTGACAATTGTTGATTCTATTAAATGATTCACTATGAAGAGATAGCAGACCTCGTATGTCTCCAGCGTTATTGTCCTGTCACCAGCTGACTCAGATCTTTGTTTATAAGTAGACTTGAGATGCGCGGGAACACTAGCGCCAGGTGATCAATTCTCATAACGTCAAGGAAAGTTGTGTGAGTGCGCCACACCAGATTTTTTATTGGAGCTGTGCTGTCTACTGAAGGAAAATTACGATAGATTATTTTATTTATTTATTTATTGGATAGAGTAAACAATACAGTAGTCGGAATAGAAAAAAAACAGATGATGGATCAACAAAATTATCATAAAACGTTTTTGCTAGTTGATGCATGAACAAATTCTCATTAGAAATTTGACAATAATTGAAAGTGATTGAAAAATTGAGAAATATTGAATTCAAGAGAGTCTCTGTTGTTTTTAACAATAATGAAACAACGATTCGTTTATTAACAAGTATGTTATTAATAAACATTAATTTATCAATGTTTATCGGGAATAATTATTATTATGATATGCGATAATGTTTGCGATTTCTTTAGAGAAGTCGTGGAGTAAAGAGTTAATTTCTACCCAACAAGCAAAACGTAATTTTTCAGTAACATTTTACGGTTTCTCTCAATATTTTGAATACATCTTTGATTTTAAAAAATAAAACAATTGTCAGTTTCCATGCTTCAATGCAGTTCTCTGGGAAACTAGAGAAACTTTAGGCACGAGAAGTTTAGAAAGTTCATTACTTCATAATAATTATTTTGCTGCATCTGAGTATCAACAAAATATTGTATTCATTCTTGGAGAATATCAATCTAACTAATCAATACTGGAAATATTGAAATTGTCACCTTCCTCTCTCGTTAGAATCTGGAAAAGCAACACTGGTTGGCGCACAGGCATTCGCCCATCCGGACCATTTTCGTGTAATTTAGTAGTGTGCTCCTGTAGTAGTATGTTAGTTGATACTGTGTTTGATTTTGAGTACATTTATTCTGTAGTTTCCAATTTCAAATATTTTTGTCCGTCATAAACTCTGTGATCAGCGGTCGTGCCTCAAAACTCGCCATCGATACAACAAAATGTATAGGAACAATAGAAAAATCCCCAAATATCATCAGAAATAATACTCTAACTGTATTCCACCTCATAATCTGAACTGCAAAACCCTGTGTTGAAACCCCACAACTATCTGAATAATGATATTCTAAACAATTGAAAGATCCATTACTGAGGCCATTCTCCATCTTGCTGAAAGACAACAAAAAATGAGGTTAATAAAATTCGGGCAACTGAATATTTGGCGATGAGTAATTGTCGGCTCAATGATGGCTCATCCATTTGCCAGTTGCGGTTTTGATCGCCATTTCCTCTCTTCCTTATGCTCTCTTTCCCTCTGGAACAATCTCTCTCTCTCTCACTCTTTTTCCACCCTCTTAAACACACTCTCTCTCTCACTCTTTCTCGCCCTCTAACTCAATTTATCTCTCTCTCTCTTCAACTGCCGTCATCTATTCCATCTTCTTCGCGAAACGCGGCCACAATTTCTTATGTGAGCGAGCGGCATCAGCTAATTATGCCGGGTAGCTTAATGAAGTTTAACGCCTGTAATTGGCACAAGTAAAGCACATATAAGTGAGTCTCACTGTGAGTGGGCCGTGATTAATATGAGACACCACACACACACATCTTTCTCTTCTTCTTCTTCTTCTCCTCCTCCTCCTCCTCCTCCCCCTCCTCCTCCTCATTATCCTCCTCCTCATCCACCTCATCCTCCTCATCCTGCTACTCCTCTTTCTAATCTACCTTGTTGTTGTTGTTGTTGTTGTTCTTCTTCTTCTTCTTCTTCCTCATCTATCTTCTTCTTCTTCTTCTTCTTCTTCTTCTTCTTCTTCTTCTTCTTCTTCTTCTTCTTCTTCTTCTCTTCTTCTTCTTCTTCTTCTTCCCCCTCATTATCCTACTTCTCCTCCTTTTTCTTCTTCTCCTCCTCCCCCTCCTTTCCCTACTTCTCCTCCTTTTTCTTCTTCTTCTTCTTCTTCTTCGTCTTCTTCGCATCTAATTTAGCATTTCTATCTTGTGATTTTCGCCTCGCCCGAGTGGCTGCCCGACGGCTGCTCAAGAAAGGTTGAAGAGAAATGAGTGAGAGGCTAGTTTGCTACCACCAAGTAATCATCCCTCTATGATTAACTGCTTCGGGCTTTTCTTATCCTTCTTCGTCTTCAATCTTCAACTTATTCCTCTCTCCTTATTTGTCCTCTCATTATTGTTCTTCTCCGTAATGTGTCTTCTTTCAACGCTCGCTATACTAATAATATAGCCTACTTAGGACGAATTGAAAATTTATATGTGATTCATACACGTCAATTCATTCTGTTCATAGTTTCTGTAATATCCTACTAAGAGTAGGCTGTCTTTCTTCACTCTCTTTGTCCTCCTTTTAGTAGATCATTTTTTAAAATAATTATCAAATAGGTATTTGATACAGATTAAGTTCCTAGTAGAAGGAATATTAAAAACATAAGTAAAATATATAAAAACAATATTATTGATATAAGAAAGAAATCAAGCCTCACACAGTATACAAAGATGTTCAATTGAGTTTAAATTCATGTTCTTCAGGCCCGATTCTGGAACAATTATTAAATCTGATCTGAATCTTATTCAATCTACAGTTGAATCTGTAGTCTACATTTAATGGTCTATTAGATTTCATAAGTTTCCTAGAAACCGGACTTCGGACATAAATCCTTCTTTTTCTCTGCATTTTTTACTTTCCTTGCCCTATTACCATAGGTGAGGAAAGTATTGCTTTCCAAAAAAAAATTATGGTACCCTAATTTCAAGTTTTCTATACTTTTCAAGGTCCCCTGAGTCCAAAAACATGATCAGGGTTTGGTCTGTGTGGTGTGTGTTGTGTGTGTGTGTGTGTGTGTGTGTTGTGTGTGTGTGTGTGTGTTGTGTGTGGTGTGTGTTGTGTGTGGTGTGTGTGTGTGTGTGTGTGTGTGTTGGTGTGTGTGTGTGTGGTGTGTGTGTGTGTTGTGTGTGTGTGTTGGTGTGTGTGTGTGTGTGTGTGTGTGTGTGTGTGTGTGTGTGTGTTGTGTGTGTGTGTGTGGTGTGTTTGTGGTGTGTGTGTATGTGTGTATGTCTGTGACACGATAAATCCATTCCTAATCAACCAATTGACTTGAAATTTGAAATTTAAGGTCCTTATACCATGAGAATCTGACAGCAAGAAATTCAATAAAATTCAATTCAAGATGGCGGATAATGACTAAAAAACCTTGTTTTTCACGGTTTTCTCGAAACGGCTCTAACGATTTTCTTCAAATTCATACCATGGATAGCTATTTATAAGCCCTATCAACTGACATAGTCTCATTTCTGGGAAAATTGCAGGAGCTCCGTAATATTCTTGTGAAAAATGGCGGATAATCACTAAAAAAACCAGTTATTCACGGTTTTCTCGAAACGGCTCTAACGATTTTCTTCAATTCATACCATGGTAGCTATTCATAACCCTATCAACTGACATGAGTCTCATTTCTGGGAAAATTGCAGGAGCTCCGTAATATTCTTGTGAAAAATGGCGGATAATCACTAAAAAAACCATGTTATTCACGGTTTTCGAAACGGCTCTAACGATTTTCTTCAAATTCATAACATGGATAGCTATTCATAAGCCCCTATCTGACATGAGTCTCATTTCTGGGAAAATTGCAGGAGCTTCGTAATATTCTTGAGAAAAATGGCGTATAATTACTAAGAAACTATGTTTTTCACGATTTTCTCAAAAATAACTTGACCAATTTTTTTTCAAATTCATACCCTGTATAGTTAGTTATTCATCAGCTCTATCAACTGGCATGAGTCTTCTTTCTGTGAAACTAATGGGGGATCCACCCCATCCTTGAGAAATGGACTTAGTAACCTCCTTCTCGTGCATGAGGTAGGTAGTGTGGAGCGTTTTTTAACGGCTTCACATACGTAGAGTGAATCTTGTACTAATTCAACGGTGTTGAGGTTATAAATTTTCTAATTGCGTGCGTGGACGCTAAGTGTACACCAGACTGATTGATTCACTACAAGATTCAATACAATTGTCGGAATCGCGGGAGGCCTAAACGCTCGCTCACCCTTGATTCTTCTAATGACAGATTGTATGGTGATGAAATTTTTATAAGTAGTGTAGCGGACGTTAAACACTGAATACGGATACCTTAAAATTATTACCTGTGAAGAATGAGCATACAAAATCATACAGGTCGAGCAAAAATCCCGATGTAGATAATTTACGGGACTGCGTCTCTAATAAGTTCTGAAGGATTAAAAGACGGTACTTGGACCAAATATCGTTCAGAATATACTTCGAGAACAGAGTCTTGTCGGGTTTTAAGCTCTATTGTAGGAAATTATATGATCTCTGGCTGCATCTGCGGTACTGTTGATGTATTCGCTCCTAAGTCGAGGTCGGTAACAGATAAAAGCTGATATATGAGCAGGTAAGGACAAAGAATAAATATCTCGATCTGACCCCACTCACTACATCCACTTAGACCTGTTCCAATATCCAGCTTAATTCAATTATTTCAATGATCGTATTCGATCGGTTCTTGATGAGATAGAACGTATCAGACACAATAATTGACAGGCTTAAGAAATAATCGAACTCAGAAAACGAATTAACAAAATTGAAATATATTATAATAAAATATATGATCTCACAGTGCAGATTCAGAATATAATTTACAGATTGAAAGTGTTTCAACATTGACAAAAATGATTAGCAGTTTTCTTGTACTTGCATGATACCATGCGTGATTTGACAGAATTTTACAATTGATAAAATTTAACAGTTTTGAAAAAATAGTGAAAAAATGAATTATAAAATATTTTTAAAATGCTCGGGGTCGTGGTTCTGGCAGCGGAGGATAGTTAATCAACTACAAGTTCTATGAATTCTATATGAATAAATTCTAGGCCCTTAATAACTAAAAGCGCTTGTCGGCGTGGCCAATAATTTAACGAAGAAAATTTTATATTTTTCTGCACTGAAATATTTTCGAAGCGTAGATTGGGGCCCCTTTAAACTTATAACTCACGTGAAATTCCTTGGCGGTCGTGGTTTTCTTCTTTGGATCAAAAATCGTTTGGTCGGCAGCAATCCAGGCTTCGGTCTCAGCACGTGGGGAATTTTAATTCAATATTTCCTTCACCAACTTAATTAAGGGATGATTTAACTTTAAACTTTTAATTTATCGATTGATGAAAATAAATTTACAAATCAAATAGATTAGCCTAAAATATTGGCTCACAAATAAAACATATAAAATCGAACGAAAATTTTACAAATAGGTCTTGGTAACTATAACGAGGTCTGAACGGTGAGGATTTCAAAAGGGAAGTGAAGTCTTTTTCTCTAAGCTTCTTGGCTAGATCTTTCTTCTGAGAATCTCGGTGTAGTAGATTTGCATAAAAATTTGCCATTGGTAGAACGATTGTGACGTAGACATGACGTCAGTGGCAAGCAAGAGAATATAATTCCTTTAATTACGATAATAATTCAATTTATATAATTCTTAAAACCACTTAAGCTCCTCGACATAGTTCCTCTTATACAATGTATATGTGCTAGCGTATATGATAAGGCAGGTTTGTTGTCTGATAGTAGATTAACATGTGTTGCTTTCAAACGATCACCTTTTTGTGCTATTTCTATGCACTATGATTGGCTTAGGCTTGCCAAAGAGGTCTAATCACCATGTGGTTCAGTTGAAATAATAATTAATAAATTAATATTCTTATACAATTTTTATTATGTCTGAGATTGTTATAATTAATTTTTGCTGTCTTTATCAATAATATACTGTTCATGCTATGACCTAGTTAGTTACAATAGACCTGACATTATAATATAATTTCTTAAGTATAATAATTTCAACAATAATATAACATTTTTTTTTTATTCGAAATTCTTGGTCCTTATTGATAGTTTATAATTTTTTTAGAAATGATATTATACCTTGCATGAAAACGGCATGACATTTGACAATACTTTGAATCAGTCAGCTGCATTCGAGCCGATTTAAACATCTGATCGGCAGTAAACAAGTGTAACCTCAAAATTCAATGAGCAATTCATAAATAATTCGTGCTTTATTTGCAGAATATTATAATTTTATTGAATAATTTTCTAGAAAATATTCGTTACAGAACGGTACTCTTATCTCATGTACAGTTACTGATAAGTAAGTTTTATCGCTCGGTCGCTAACTACTCCTTTAGCAAATTCTTTCCTTTTAAGAAGGTTAATCACAATTTCTCTCTCTTCTCATGAGGTCTATTTGAAAAATTCATCACAGTAGGTAGCGCAGTTCATAAAAAGAACACATAGTCGAGATATTTCATCTGTAGAACAGATGTTTTGACGACTTTAAAAAAAAAGGTTTGACGATTAAAAAAATCATCGAATTTCACAATTTACACAAAGGAAAAAAAAGTACTCTGAAAACAATAATTATTTATACACATATACAAAAGTCTGATCGGAGCAAGGAAAGTTGTGTGAGTGTACCACACCAGATTTTTTCAATCTTCCTCTCTCGATCAACTTGTTTCTATGCTCTGTGGAAGGTCTAATGTTTCAGAGGAACAAATATTTACCAACAGTTCTCAATAGGTTCCTAATCTGAGCACGTTTTGATCCTCTATCAACCAATAACATAATTATTATTTGATTTGAAAAAGCTCGAAGCATAATTTTCAATTGTATCCTGC
Organism: Nilaparvata lugens; assembly: GCF_014356525.2. Taxonomy (NCBI): domain Eukaryota; kingdom Metazoa; phylum Arthropoda; class Insecta; order Hemiptera; family Delphacidae; genus Nilaparvata; species Nilaparvata lugens. Next base: position 26,653,430 of record NC_052514.1, on the reverse strand, counting down.
TATTAATTATTGAGCTATCAAAACGTGCTTGAATGTGAAAATTCCTCGAAATTGTTGAGAATACAGCCCAAAGTACAATCTATTTCACCTCTGTACACTCAGTACACCATTACCGGATCACTTACCTGGCCAATACGCTAATTGGATTGAGAATCGTTCTTAATTGAGTTTTTTCGTTCCCATAAATAATATAAAACAACATTCATTTTAAATCCTCCATATATTGGATTAAATTGAAAATGTATATGAATTCTTCGTGAATGTACCGCCATACTATTGTACCAATTCGATAGTTTGGATTCGATTCGAAGACAGAGTGGTTATCCATTTGCTTTTTGTGCTCCTTCATATCGATCCAGAACTTGATGAACGAGCATCAATATTATCCTGACCCAGTTCATTCTTGTTATTGAGTTATACATTGACCTTTTTTACCTCTGTCTGTTGTCTCGCTTGTTTATGAATTAGTTTGACGAAAGTTCAGAAGGACAGTAAGGGATGAACGAAGATAGAGATTGGCAGCAGAACAAATTGTGGTGAATCCATCACTGTAGATTTCAACTATTGTCTGAGAAGGAAATAAGAGTTAGTATGGAATAGATCATTCTATAAACAGCTATTATAAACGAAAATCACAATTTAATACTGTAAATTTTGTTTAATAATTATTATTCATTAATTAGCACTGGAACAAATGCAACTTGCAATTTATTTCCATCTGTAGATCATTCTATATTTGTCCCAGATATCATGTACTTAGGTAGGTCACCTTAGGTTTTCCTAAGTTAGAAAAGTCTTGTTATGAGATGAAGTTGAAAACAGGCAAATGATTTATTGTTTATAAAACTCGTTTTAGTATTCATAAAGAGACTCGTAAGTATTTCTCTGCAGTTTTTCGAATAAATTTAAAAAAAAAATGATCTATATAGAAGAGAATCAAACCATGACTTGAGTGAAAGCAGACAGAAACTTACAATGCCCAATATCTATAAAACAAAAAGGTCCTGTAGAACAACAGCCGGTTAAATTTTAACCGTGATTAATTTCACGAGAACCAATCAGAGAAGGCCTTTTTGATAAGACGGCTTCTCTGATTGGTTCTAGTGGGTCTCAATTTATTATTTCTCTTCATACTTCGTTTGTGTTCATAAAGTGTGTCACTTCTTAAATAAAGATCTAATGCCGGTTGCACAACAGCCGGTTGAATTTTAACCGTGATTAATTTCACGAGAACCAATCAGAGAAGTCTTGATAAGACGGCTTCTCTGATTGGTTCTAGTAGGTCTCAATTTATTATTTCTCTTCATACTTCGTTGTGTTCATAAAGGATGCTACTTCTTAATAAAGATCTAGTGCCGGTTGCACAACAGCGCTGAATTTTAACCGTGATTAATTTCACGAGAACCAATCAGAGAAGGCCTTCTTGATAAGACGGATTCTCTGATTCGTTCTAGTAGAAACAATCACGGTTAAAATTCAACCGGCTGTTCTGCAACCGGCACTAAATCTTTATTTAAGAAGTGACACCCTATATGAACATAAATGAAGTATGAAGATAAATTCTGAATTGAGACCAATTAAAGCTTTTTGAGATTTACAGGAGAATTAGAGGGATAAGTCCATTCTTCAATTTAACAATGTGGAAGCAATATTTATTAGCATAAAAAACTTATCACTTTTTTCTACTGTAATTTTCCATATATGAATTAGTTAATTGATAGTATGAAATATTCAATTAATACAGTTTATTTGTGGGGGAAAGTTGATTTCACCAGTATAAGTTACATTCTAAGATGAGTTAACTGAGTGGACGAAAAGAAGAAAGATATAAATAATTAAGGGATGACAAGAGAGTGGACGCGAGTCAACGGACATGAGAGTGATATCCACCCTCTTGCAATCTGCGACAAATGACACTGAGTGGACCAAACGAAGGGAAACCAAAAGAGGAATGCCGAGGATTTAGGGGATGGAGGAGGTGGATATTTAATTGGCCACCATGTTATTGATTTCACGTTTTCTCCAGAGTGGTCGACGGCTTGGACCCTTCCTGTCTCTCTCACACTCTCTCTCTTTCTCTTTGTTCTCCATTCTCTCTCCTTGAAGTTGGGTGCTTAGAGAGGGACCTGGGGACAGTTGGGAGTTGGGTTGGTCCTTCTTTAATTTGCATAATGCACATAGAAGTGGCGAAAACGGTCGGCTAGTCTCCTGGCCTGCCTGCGAAATTGGAAAGCATCTCCTAACTGACAGTTTCCAACATGGCTGAACCTTGACTTGCTCTCTATATTCTTACTTACCCTCCTTTTCTCCATTTTCTCTACGTTTCTCTTACTTCCATATTCCCTTTCGAATCTTCATCCTTGATTCCTCTACGTTTTCCTTTTAATTTCCTCTATTTTTCATTCTAGGAAAAGAAAGAGTACTTTTCTTTTCAATTTTCCTGCGACTGTTTGACTTTGTTTCCTTCCTTTTCCTTCTATCACTTCTCCTATCCTTCTCAACTATCATGTTGTTTCGTTTCTCTCATTCTTCATCACAAACTCTACGTATATTCTCCTCCTCATCTCACCAGAAAACTGTCTGTTTTCTCACATGATAGCACAGAATACAGCAATAGTTATTATAGAAATTTTCTCCGATGATAGCTTTCCATATTCATTTTTAACTCAATATGCTTTCCACTCTTTCTAGATGAGTTCCTCTTTCTTGGAAAACGAGACTTATTATTTTTCAACAATGTACGTTTTATCCTCATATTATTTGGACTAGCTTGTTTTATCGCATTGGAAGGAATAGCTTGGATTAGCGATTTCTTGCAGAATAATAAAGTTGAGGAAACACTCAGTCTTATATGTGCACATCATTTTGTAGAGGATTCCAATAGACAGTCGAAGAAGACTTGTCACGAATACTAAGTATTTGTTACTATTACTTGAAAAATGAAAATATTGTTAAACTTCTTCTTCTGATTCCTTCTCCTATCGGAGGTTGGAAATCATCACGGCAATTTTCACTTTATTTATTGCAGCCTTGAATGGTTCCCTTGAGTTGCAGCCATACCATTCTCTTAAATTACGCAGCCAGGATATCCTCTTCCCACACTCCTCTTTCCCATGATCCTTCCTTGCAATGTAAGTCGTTGAGACTATATATTTTTCTGAGACTATACTTACTTGAGCTCATACTTTTCACCCCTCATTACATGGCCCAAAATTGCAATTTTCTTCTCTTTCTACGCCAACAATTCACATTCTTTGCCATCATTACATTACATCCCTATTTGTCACTTTCCTTGTCCATGTATTCTCCACATCCTTCTATAGCACCACATTTCAAATGCCTCGATGTTTTTGAGGTTTGACATTTTCAAAGTCCATGCTTCCATGCCGTACAGCAATGTAGAAAACACATAACAACGCAGCATGCGTATCCTAAGTTCCAGTTTAATATCTCGGCTACACAGAAATCTTTTCATTTTTATGAACACCTGTCGTGCTATTTTCACTCGTCCTTTGATCTCCCTGGTCTGATCGTTCACTTCAGTAATCCATGCTCCAAGATACTTATATGCTGTGACTCTCTCAATAGGTGTATTGTCCACCACAATATTAACTGGCACTCTCTGCTCTCTGGAATTGTTAAACTGACGATGCCTATTGTAAACTTGTTTTATTTTATGGCAAATAGAGATGTTGTCTTCTTCTATGTGATAATCAATGTTTTCAGATATCACAACATTTCACATGGTAACAATTGAGAAACTTGATTCATTTCAAGTAATTTTCAAAAGTATTCCTGAACATTTGAAGCAAATTCATTAGTTTTCTGTTAAAAATTCAAGACATTGGTGCAACCAATGTTATACCATAGAGAAACAATAGCATAAGTAGATATCCCATGGATAGGGCGTTTGTCGCAACTTTTACTGTTATCTCAAGCCGATAGCCCATGTAGTTCTTTCCCGTGAAGCTTTATGACGCTGGTAGTATCTCATATTGTGCCGTTCATACACTCTTACCCGGTCAAAACAGTAAAAATCAACAATAATCGACAGTAATCGGCTTGGGATAACAGTAAAAGTTGCGACATAAACGCCCTATACCATGGGATATCTACTTACGCTATTGTTTCTCTATGGTTATTCTGAGTTTAAAACTTCCAATAATAGGTGTAAAATTGAGTTGGAGGAACAAGTGTACAGTTATTTGAAGAGTGTGGGAGAAAGAAAGAAGAACTAGGGTACACAGGAAGTGAGGTGGGTTACAATAAGTAGAAATGTAATAGCAAGTTACAAGGGTGGATAAGAAGGCAAAATTGCTCGATGGTGAGGGAGAGGGAAGCAAGAAAGGAATCACGTCGTGTAAGGAGAGGGCAGTTGGGAAGCCAAAGTACACAACATTGACACCCAGCAATGCATACAGATTTAGGAGTGCAGGGGCCCAGAACACGCTCATGTACACATATTAGACCAAAGGCGCGGTGCTCACATCAAATAAAAGGACGAAAGGACACCAGAGATCGCCCCGGGCTCCTTTCGGGGACCCTACTTGCGGTTCGATGTTTCCTCCTCTGATCTCGAACCGGGTCGTAGATAATCCTCTTTTCGAGGTGGTCCCTAGTCCCGGTTCTTAATTCCTCCCTACTCTCCGACGGTCCCGAATCGTTCACGGACCGTATGAACGGGGCCCTTCTGTCCTTCACAAACCGGTAAACTAATTTGTCGGACGCCTAACTTGTTCGGTAAACTGTCAACTTGCACTACTTGACAGTCGGGGAAAGCAGTCGGAGATGTGGCTAACTTTCTAACTACTTTAGTGATGAATCTGGACCCTCGAATCTGTGCACCAGTGTGCTGTGCTGCAGGGACGTGATATTTCAACTCAGTTCTGATTTCGGCAGAGAGGGAGTGGATTTTGTTGTTAGGAAAAGCTGATTCTATAGCAATATTTATTATGGATAACAGGAAGCAAATAAAAAATCATTCAATAAGAAAATCATTCAATAAGAAAATCATTCAATAAGAAAATCATTCAATAAGAAAAATAACACGATAACAAAGAACAAATAACGGAAAGACAATGGCAGAACAAAAGACTGAGAATTTTGTGAAGTGAACAACTACAATACTTAACTGAATATGAAGAAAAATAAAAATCTCAGTACCCTTTTTGAAGTATTTTATCACAACATGTTTCGGACATTGATACCATTTTCAAGTTCAGATCACTTGAGAATGGCATCAATGTCCGAAACATGTTGTGATTAAATACTTCAAAAAGGGTACTGAGATTTCTATTTTCCTTTATATTCATATTACAAGTAGCCCTATACAGAAAAGAGATAAACAAGACTTGACCTATTCCGGAGTAACCTTATCTAAATTTGGAAGAGGAATAGCACAAGGGTTATTTTCTCTCCCTATCATGTAGCCTACTTACTATATGAATCAATGAAGAAAAGACAATAAACATAAACACACAATAACATTCAACAATGGATAATTATCATAAACTTGCTAGAATTCATACTATTACTGCTGAGGGTGATTAAGTTTTGTATAGAATTTATAGAGAATCACCAACCACGAATCGGAGTTTTATGTCGTTGAAGGTAAGAATAATAAGTTATTCTCATGATTTAAAAAATAATTTTTCTAGTTTATAAGGTTGGTGATGAGATAAGTATGACCCTAAAATTTTCACGTGTTTTCTGAACACTGGGAAGAGATTTAGAAGCTTATTAATTCACTAGTGTTTTGTTGGGCATCAAGAAATGCCCAAGAAAATGCCAAAGGTAGTTCAATAACGGAAATTACACAATGAGAAAGTTCAATCAACATATTTATCACTAATACCTGTTAGTAAGGAATGGATACGGTTCCGGAAATTTAATTTAATTTTAAATTACTTTTTAAAAATTTGAGTGAGTCATTGTCAATATTGTAGAACCGTTCCATAATTGAATAAAAACACACATATGTTGTCAAATTCTACACAGTTTTATTCGGTACACGACAATGATTTCGTGACCACACCGGTCACATTTTTCAACTTGAAACCATGGTCGTGTACCGAATAAAACTGTGAAGAATTTGACAACATATGTGTGTCTTTATTAAATTACACTTGCTATTCAATAACAGACTAAGCAAACGAAGCTCTTGATAAATTCAATACTAGGACCATTTTCTACTCATTATTGAATGCAGTACATTTTGTATGCAAACATTATCTAAAGGTATTGAATAGGAATACAAATGCATAGAACGCCAGTTCATTCTGTGAAAATGGCATGACTAAGGAGGACTCACACTGTGAATGAATCAAAAGTGTTGAAGAGAGTGCAAAGAAAAGCAATAAATAAGGAGAAGTTTTGTAAAGCGGACGTGTGTGTGAG
>NC_052514.1:26625269-26646934 GCF_014356525.2 Nilaparvata lugens | reverse complement strand
CAATATTGAGAAATATCATGATTTTGCTTTCATCCAGCAGCATACGTTCTTATCGTGAACATTATAAGTTGATCACGAACGTGATAATCGATCATTAACGTTCATCATCTTTTCAACTATTCTGTTAATTCACCTTGTCACTGTGTTTCGAATAATACTGTAAATTTCAATTTATTGAAGGCTCTCTTGCCAAGTATGAAAACTGATAATGAATATTCTCTCAAACAGGCATGCAGTAAAACAAGTATATTGATGCCCTCAACTGGATCATTATTAATGATATCAATATGTGATCATTATTTCTAGATTATTTATCAATAAACGATTAATAACTGATCTATTTATTTTGATATATCACTGCTTTTAAATCAAGATGTTCAGTTGACTACTTAGCAACGTTGCCATTTTACTCCGGACATGAAATTTTATCATAGGAGACTGCATGAAAAAAGTCCGATGGAATAATTGGAATAGCTGAGTTCTCTCTCACCAACCTGTCCCCCGCCCAACCAGCCAATAAAACGTTTCATTTAGTGTATAATACAAATAATAACTAATTTTCATACATAATCAGCTGTTGACAACGTTAATCAACTCTTAGGCTAGGCACACACCAGTTAGTCAAGACAAGACATGATCAGACACGTTTAGTCACAATACTTCACATAGTTGCTTATGAAGACATCTCTAATTGCAATGACTAATCGGTGTGTGTTGCTTCATAAGCAACTACGTGAAGTATTGTGTCTGATCATGTCTTGTCTTGTCTTGACTAACTGGTGTGTGCCTAGCCTAAGGCACTGTTAGTCAAGACAAGACAAGACACGTTTAGTCACAATACTTCACATAGTTGCTTATGAAGACATGTCTAATTGCAATGACTAATCGGTGTATATTGCTTCATAAGCAGCTATGAGAAGTATTGTGACTAATCGTGACTAGTCTTGTCTTGACTAACTGGTGTGTGCCTACCTTTATTTGGCAACGTTGCATCTTGCATCTAGTATCATCGGGCTATTTACATGCGGACTAGAAATAAGCAAGATTTGAGAGATGACACGAATCGGACTTCAAGTGTGAGGGAGAAGTGAAGAGTGCTTAGGTTAGCACGTTAACTCATTGCCAGTACATCTCAGGCATGTACTAGATATGAATTCAGAATTGAGATAAGAAAGAACTGTTGAGCACGGTATTTAAATGAAATAATTCTATAAATTCTTCTATATACCGTGCTGTTGAGTATGTGCTTTAGAGGAGGCTATGCTGTCTAATATAACTGCGCGAGGTCTACTGTTCACAGAACTGCTAGTATACACAATCTGATTCCACATAATTAATAACATCAATAGAGATAATAATGATTGATAATAATGATTATGATAGCTAATAATGACTAAAGCTTTTAATAGTAGTTGTTAAATTATGTCCACTTTGCTTTTTGCTGACCATTTTAAATTTCCCTAGCAATGAATTCTCATTCCCTAAGTTCAATTCTCAGCTGTTCTTCTAGTGTAGAAGATTGTTTGAATTTTCGGAACAAAATATTTCAAATTAATATCTATTTTACAGTTTTGAATGCTAAGTGGAAGGAATTTTGTTATCAATTCGGATCTTAATCTTTCTAAATTCAAAATTAATAGTTTCCATTTTTTTGTTGTGTTTCAATGTGGAAATTAGTGAAGAATTGGAAAGTCGCACATAACCTTTATTTGGACAATTTATTTTATGAAATTGGGATGAAAAGAAGTTTTTGACTGTAGTCTATTTTTCTTTGTCCTTAAGTTGATTAAAAATCAACCTTGTATAAATAAAAAATCGATCCAAACCAAAACTTTGATGACAGGTATTTTTGGCACCTAAATAAATAAATAAATAATCAATTCACTCTTATTTCAAGGGAGTTCAAAAGGACTTTAAAAATCTAACAAACAGTTTATCCATCCCACTCTGGATGAAATGAGTTTCCTTGCTTGTGAATTCACAAGCATGTGCAAACTTCTTAAAGTTTTCCCAGGTACTATTGTTGTGATACTAGGAGTCAGTGAGTTGTCAGTGAGTAATCAGAAAGAAGAGAAGAAGAAGAAGAAGAAGAAGAAGAAGAAGAAGAAGAAGAAGAAGAAGAAGAAGAAATAAGCAGTGAGTGGTGGCAGGGACACGCTTAGCTGTTTAGTATTCAGCAGCAGATGCGGTTGTCAGGAAGGCACTGAGCGAGTGGAGTGGTGGAGTGAAGTCAGTGAAACATGGTTGACAGCTTACTCAAGTCAATTTAAGTTTTGCTCGCTTTATTTAGTTGTGATTACATTCAGAGCCGTGGCAAAACAAAGACCATGTCTGCCGAGATGATGAGCAGGGAAAGCAGACGATGATGGCGAGCAGAAGAAGGAAGAGAAGGATTGAAAGGAGAAGATGAAGATGATGATGGAGGAAGAGAGGTAGGGGAGAAAAAGAGGATTGAAGGATGTGGTGGAGAGGATGCAAATGATGTGAGAATTAGATCATCAGGTTGAGTGGAAGATATAGAATATGAAATTATGTGAGTAGAATAGGGTGTTATCATGAAAAACTAATGGAAGATAAAATAAATAGGAATATGTGAGAGAAGTTGGATGAGCTGAAAGTTGTGGAAGAGAAAGAGATGGTGGATAGAGGTGGAGAGTATTGAAAAGAACAGAATAGATTATAAGATGAAGCATATGCAAGATAAGATATCATTCAAGGAAAAGAAAAGGGAGGAAAACGATTAAAATGATGATCGTTACAAATAGAGGGAGTTTTCCAGCAATCCTCAACACCATACATTTTTCAAGTTCGAAATTTAGAAAATCTATAACTTCTATTAGAAGATAGGGGAGAGGTAGGGGAGAAAAAGAGGAATTGAAGGATGTGGTGGAGGAGGATGCAAATGATGTGGAGAATTAGATCATCAGGTTGAGTGGAAGATATAGAATATGAAATTATGTGAGTAGAATAGGGTGTTATCATGAAAAACTAATGGAAGATAAAATAAATAGGAATATGTGGAAGAGAAGTTGGATGAGCTGAAAGTTGTGGAAGAGAAAGAGATGGTGGATAGAGGTGGAGAGTATTGAAAAGAACAGGAATAGGATTATAAGATGAAGCATAATGCAAGATAAGATATCATTCAAGGAAAAGAAAAAGGGAGGAAAACGATTAAAATGATGATCGTTACAAATAGAGGGAGTTTCCAGCAATACCTCAACACCATACATTTTTCAAGTTCGAAATTTAGAAAATCTATAACTTCTAATTACTTATCTCATTATTCAAGGTCCAAATCAATGATGAGACTCAAATAATATTATAATTTGTGATTTTCAAACTGAATTATTGCGTTCTCTTGTAACATAAAGTTTTTTTATTGTTGGAGAATAACTTGAAATTTATTTCTATTGAGTCAACTTGACTACAAAATCTTTCAACTATACTACTAGTACATAACCAAATTCTGCACAATTTCAATTTCGACCTGAGAGGATGAAATAACATTCTTTTACTAGTAAATCCAGTAAGAATGCTGGCAGAATCCAGTGAGTTACCAATAGATCCACTAAGAATAACATTTTTCAAACTACGAAGTAGGCTTTATTATAGCATAGGGGGAAGAATACTAAAGGATATTAGTTAGTCTGTGATTATAGTATCTACGTCCACCGTTCATCTATCCGATAAACCTACTGAGTCTATCTTATTCTATTTTTACTTTCCTTGCCCTATTACCATAGGTAAGGAAAGTATTGCTTTCCAAAAAAAATTGAGGTACCCCAATTTCTAAATTTCTATACGTTTCAAGGTCCCCTGAGTCCAAAAAAGAGGTTTTTGGGTATTGGTCTGTATGTGTGTGTGTATGACTGTATGTGCGTCTGTGTACACGATATCTCATCTCCAATTAACGGAATGACTTGAAATTTGGAACTTAAAGCTCAAAACTTTAAGTTCCTTTCACTATAAGGATCCGAAACGAACAATTTCGATCAAATGCAATTCAAGATGGCGGTTAAAATGTCGAAAATGTTGTCAAAAACAGGGGTTTTCGCGATTTTCTAAAAACGGCTCCAACGATTTTGATCAAATTTATACCTACAATAGTCGTGGATAAGCTCTATTAACTGCCACAAGTCCCAGATCTGTGAAAATTTCAGGAACTCCGCCCCATCTATGCAAAGTTTGATTTTAGATTTCCAATTATCAGGTATTAGGTATAATTTAAACAGAAAATTTCGAGTGGAAAAGATTGAGCACAAAAATCTCTACAATTAATGTATTTCAACATTTCCACCTAAAATTGAAAATAAGCTTGAAATTTGAGAAAATGAGATTATTCAATTGCAAACTGTTGATTCTATTAAATCACTAGCTGTACCCTGCCACGCTTCGCAGTGGCACATTGTGATTGAATGTTTATTTTTTTTTTCTGTGGCCCCCACTATATATAAAATATGTGTTGGGAAACCACAAATATTATGCTTGTTAAATAAATTATGAACATCTGTGTTATGTGAGCTGTTAAATCTGGTTTATTGTGCAATTACAAAACTAAAAGGAAAAATAATGTTTATGTGAGAAATAAAATGAAAAAAAGCAAAATTTTTAGAAAAAAGAAATTAAAATGAGTAAATGAATACCTATATATAAAATAGAAATTTTTGCAACAATTTTGCACTTTGATTGCAGCAGCGCTCAGCTCAAATCTGGCCAAAAATGGCCAAAGTTTCACCCCCTCCCCCCGGGCCACCCTGCGAGCCCGGTCAATTTTTTTTTTTTTTAATCGACTTATTTTCGCGAGCTGACCCCGAATGTGAAGTCAAAAATCGGAAAAATCCATAAACAAAAAAGTTAAAAATTTTCGGGCGAGCGTAGCGCCCCTGAAAATTGTAAAAAGTAGATAAAAACCATTCTTGATGCGGATTTTATATCATGTTAAAATTTCAACTCAATCGGTCCAGTACTTTTGGAGTTTTTGCATTACACACAAACCAACATAACATTTTTATATATATAGATATATATAGGGTCCACCGTTCATCTATCCGATAAACTACTGAGTCTATCTTATTCTTTTTACTTTCCTGCCCTATTACCATAGGTAAGGAAAGTATTGCTTTCCAAAAAAAATTGAGGTACCCCAATTTCTAAATTTCTATACGTTTCAAGGTCCCCTGAGTCCAAAAAAGAGGTTTTTGGGTATTGGTCTGTATGTGTGTGTGTATGACTGTATGTGCGTCTGTGTACACGATATCTCATCTCCCAATTAACGGAATGACTTGAAATTTGGAACTTAAAGCTCAAAACTTTAAGTTCCTTTCACTATAAGGATCCGAAACGAACAATTTCGATCAAATGCAATTCAAGATGGCGGTTAAAATGTCGAAAATGTTGTCAAAAACAGGGGTTTTCGCGATTTTCTCAAAAACGGCTCCAACGATTTTGATCAAATTTATACCTATAATAGTCGTGGATAAGCTCTATTAACTGCCACAAGTCCCAGATCTGTGAAAATTTCAGGAACTCCGCCCCATCTATGCAAAGTTTGATTTTAGATTTCCAATTATCAGGTATTAGGTATAATTTAAACAGAAAATTTCGAGTGGAAAAGATTGAGCACAAAAATCTCTCAATTATGTATTTCAACATTTCCACCTAAAATTGAAAATAAGCTTGAAATTTGAGAAAATGAGATTATTCAATTGCAAACTGTTGATTCTATTAAATCACTAGCTGTACCCTGCCACGCTTCGCAGTGGCACATTGTGATTGAATGTTTATTTTTTTTTTCTGTGGCCCCCCTATATATAAAATATGTGTTGGGAAACCACAAATATTATGCTTGTTAAATAAATTATGAACATCTGTGTATGTGAGCTGTTAAATCTGGTTTATTGTGCAATTACAAAACTAAAAGGAAAAATAATGTTTATGTGAGAATAAAATGAAAAAAAGCAAAATTTTTAGAAAAAAGAAATTAAAATGAGTAAATGAATACCTATATATAAAATAGAAATTTTTGCTACAATTTTGCACTTTGATTGCAGCAGCGCTCAGCTCAAATCTGGCCAAAAATGGCCAAGTTTCACCCCCTCCCCCCGGCCACCCTGCGAGCCCGGTCAATTTTTTTTTTTTTAATCGACTTATTTTCGCGAGCTGACCCCGAATGTGAAGTCAAAAATCGGAAAAATCCATAAACAAAAAAGTTAAAAATTTTCGGGCGAGCGTAGCGCCCCTGAAAATTGTAAAAAGTAGATAAAAACCATTCTTGATGCGGATTTTATATCATGTTAAAATTTCAACTCAATCGGTCCAGTACTTTTGGAGTTTTTGCATTACACACAAACCAACATAACATTTTTATATATATAGAAGATAGAAGAAGATTCACTATGAAGAGATAGCAGACCTCGTGTGTATCTAGCGTTATTGTCCTGTCATCAGCTGGCTCAGATCATTGAATAGTAGACTTGAGAAGCGCGTGAATACTACGTCAGGTGATCAATTTTCATAACGGCAAGGAAAGTTGTGTGAGTGCGCCACACAAGATTTTTATTTATTTAATCATCCAAAATTACACAACTTTCCACTAAATCCACAATCCACTCTGACTACTGGACTTGCTAAACTATATCTGTAGGATTTACTGAAATTGGTTCTCAACTGAAAACAATATTACAATACAATGATATTCTAAAGAAATAGAGCAAACATTGTTGGTAGGTGTAACTCTCCTGCAAAAATACCCCTTTCTCAACTCGAGCCTCTAACTGTTCAAGCTCTCTCCATAATTGGCATAATCCTTGGAAGTGTTTGCAGCGTTTTCCTGTTGAGAGAAAACATCACGTGGACGCTAGGGCATGTGACCCACTCCTCCACCTCTCTCATCCTCTTTTCCACACCTTTACACCTTCACCCCTCCTCTCAACATCTCCCCTCCTCCTCCTCACCGTAGCAACGTGCAACTCACAGAAAAGCTTGAATCAATTAAATGAGACGCGCAATTGGCAGAGAGTCACAAGCAAGGCACGTGTCTCTAGGTCGTGAATGCGACTCGTTACTTTGCTCGTTTTACAGCTTAAAAAAGAAGCAACGATAAGACTTTTGTTTACGAAAACTCTTACAGCACATTGTTATATTGGCAATGGCGTTCCAATTTACAAGTGGAACAGAATTCCTCTCAGAGACTCACAGCTTAGTTTATTTATTCAGCATCTCCTATCATCATTTTTTTTTTCATTTATTTAGCTCAAATTCATTTTGGAAATCTTCATTTTATACCTTTCCATGGCAGGTTTCCCTAAAAAAATAAAATAGGCACGGGCCTAAGGGCGCAAGGTCACAGGGGATACATGGGCAGAGATTGATTGATTAATTGAGTACTCTATTTATGTAGGTTACAATATATAGATACTGGCTTATACACTTATATAGGTACATTTCCGATCACTTTCATCACAACATAGTATCATTGTACTCTTTCCTTTTTGTGATATTTCTAGTCATCTTAATCATAATGTAAGTATATTATTTATTTATTTATAATGAGTAACAAACAATTCCCGTGCCTAATCTGGCTACACACACCATTGCCAACCTCCACATGACAAAATACATTACATATCCCTTTTTCAGGGAATCGGCAGAAATAATAATAGAGAAACATACAGAAATAATACTAGGGAACGTACAGAACAAAAAAATTTTGATGTTACAAATGGTTATTTAATTATATTTCTGATCACTGACTCTTTCAAGTGACCTCTGTGATAATGGGAAGTATCTCTTCCTGGTGCCCTCATATTGTAATGTAAATAAATAAATAATTACTCTTGTCATCCGCTCTCTTGATTCGTGATTATGGAATTCTAAATTCACGTAAACTAATATCTAAGAATAGATTAACTGGAGATTAAAAAATCTTTAATCCATGAATCAGATTGTTCAAATGGACTACTATTTTCGGAAATATCAGAGCATTTCAATACTGTTGAACGATCACTTACTGGAGGGTTGCAAACCTGCTAATATGATACACAACTTCAAAGCTCAGTAAATTACTCCTGAAGGCATCACATACTGATACTGATCCTCTCCATCTCACTCTCACGCACACGTGATGAGGCTTGACTGAAAGAAGATGATCCCCGAGAGTTGGAAACGCGTCTCCGTTACACGTGGAGAGCCATTATGCGATCAAGTATCGTTTGCTTCATTTGCCAATTATCAATTGCGCCAAATCGTATTTTCGCATGCCTTGGAGTTGCCTCGAAGATGATGCTCGAAACGCAACTAATTGCTCATCCCCATTATACGACGTATCATAAAAGGCTTAGCTAGCTGTTCTGTCAAACCCATCGCGACTGATATAATTATCCCTTTATCTGGAGCATCAGCCAATTCATCCTCTCTTGTGCGAGATTATCCTATTTCTCTTTGGTCTTGTGTTGCCTTGTCTCGATGGAACGCTAGGGTAGAAAGTTGCCCACAGCATGATTGCCGATGTGATAATGTGATGTGCTGATAAGGATCAAATCGAATCAAAATTTTTATTCACAACTCAAAACAATTGAGGGTCCTGCCAAACCCGAAGGTTTTTCGGCGGGTGCCCAGTTACAAAAAAAAGTTACTATTATTTTTAAAGACTGAAGATTGTGTGAAGATTCAAATTCAACTGTATTTATTCCTTGTACAAATGCATACATACAGTCACATGATATTCACAATAATATAGTTACCAATGGTACAAAAGAACTTGAAGATCACAAGACTATTGAAAAATGAACCTAGACCTACTGGAAAAAGAGATCTGGGAAGGCCTAGAGAGAGAGGAGTAACAGAACAGAAAGTAACGGAAAGGATAAACCTAATTCTTGAAGTGGATTAGTTAGGCATCTGCATCAGGGCTCTCCATCCTACGACCAGCGGCCGAAATCATCCGGCCCGCCGAGAGTTATTGCAATAGATTTTTTAAAATATATATTTATATACATTTTTGGCAACAACCACTGTGAGTTCAGTACTCTTCTCTTACTAGCCCCTCCATTTCTTAATAAGTGTAAAATTAGCTGTAAACAAGCAGCTTTTTGGATCTACCTTAGTGTGAGCAGACATTTTCAAAAATGAAGTTTGTTAAATCCAAATACAGATCTTCCTTGTCAGATGAACATTTGAAATCAATTTTAATGATCGGAACCACAAAGTTTGATCCTGAATGTGCGGACATTTCAAGTGGAAAACAAATTAATGCAATCTTCTCACTAAAAATAAGTATTCTCTTTCAGCTTGGTAACTCTATGTAAATTCGTATATTTTCAAGTTGTCTTATTACTATTAAAAAGTTATTACAATTTTATTTAACTTGCTAGATTCATGTATTGTCAAGTTTTCTTATGGCCTTTTTACTTTTTACTCTTTGACCTTTTGACTTCGTATTAAAGTGAAATGAATTGGTTTGTTTCTTCCTGTGTTTTAATTAAACCATCTTAAGACTTCTTATATTATTTTAATTAAATATAATAATTTCACTCCCCCAAGCCCCCGTCGTCCCCACGAGTCAAAAGTCCACGTACATCCTTGTTATTGGCCCTGTAAGCCTCCCAAGAATTAACAATGTGGCCCTTGGATAAAATAGGTTGAAACCCCTGATCTACATCATAAGAAAATTTATGTCCGCCTTCCTCCACGTACTCTTATGACAATTATTGGTACGAATAGTTATTTGATCAATCCTTTACCATAATTTACCATCAGTTTGCCATAATTTACTAACAGAAAAAGTGTAGTAACATAACATTGTAAGGGGATAAAGCAGTATCGTGAATATTACATTATAGATAATATGAGTGATTACTCTTTCCCCCATATTTAATATTGTAAGCTTTACAGCTAGTTGAAATCATTCTAGAAATGATTCAAGTCATAATTTGTTGATGATCCTCACTTAAAATTTTATTATTTCGGGCATAAAGTAAGGGAACACATGTCCTATATTTTCTCGTAAATCCTTGAGATTTACCGCAGTGGTATATCATTTAATGACGTGATACAAAAATATAGATGGGTCTTGAAATGGAAAATTGTATCCGTCTAATGAAGAAATGTGTGATTACGTTTTTTATTGGATTCTTTCATGAATAAAAAGTGTGATGTCATCGTTCAAGCATCCTGGTGAAATCATTTCAGCTATCTTGCTAGAAATTCATAACTCATGTAGATGAAGAGCATCAGACTATAATCAACTATTCGATAATCTCTGATAATTGAAAGTATACTGGGTAACTTGAATCACTTTTCATACAAAACGTATAATAGTTTGAAGAATGAACATCCCTACATCATGTAGAAGGGAAGAAAAGAGAAAAATACAATTCTAGAATAAAGAAAAATTATTAGAGAATTTTAAGAAAACATTGAACATTATATTAAAGAGCATATATATTTCTTAAAATGCTTTTGCAAACATATATTTTTAATCAATCTTCTCTTCTTCTTCTTCATGTACCGTCTCCATGGCGGAGGTTGGCTATCATGATGGCGATTTTAATTTTATTTACAGCTGCTCTGAATAGGTCATTGGATGTACACTAATCAATCTAACGAAATATTATTATGTGTACCAGGCAGTCAATATTACCGGGCATCATCATTCAATTATCAATACAATTGTACAATAAAAATTGATGATTGAATCGTATTTCTCCTTGATATATTTTTTCCACATCAATCAATATTTGAACAGATCGATTGATTAATTTTCTATCGATTTGAGCAGATTGATTGATTAATTTTCTATCGATTTGAGCAGATTGATTGATTAATTTTCTATCGATTTGAGCAGATTGATTGATTAATTTTCTATCGATTTGAACAGATTGATTGATTAATTCTCTATCGATTCTATACCGGTTTTTACCTTTATTTCCAACATCACATTATATGAGACTCTCGTATAGTGATCATCCATTTAACTGTTTAAAATAATATACTCGTACCAGCAGCTATTATGACTAGAAAGATGAGTAAAATATCGAAGAAAAAGAAACACATATTTACATACCAACACGAGTAAACGTTCATTCGTTGAAACCTTCATTTAAGGTTTCCATCATCATCATCGTCATTAGAGAGACCGAGGAAGAGATGGACGCCGGAACAGGCTTGAAAAGCCTAATCCATGACGATGATGATCATCATCATCATCATTATCATTGTCATTGAAGATCTAATCTGCTTAGTATTTTTTTTTTGTATTTGCTTTTCTTTGATCTTTCAACTCCTCAAAATTTTTGACGTTTTTTTTAATTTAGCAATTTGAAAAATTTTAATTGACATTAAAATTCTACAGTGGAGTTTTTCAAATAAAGTTGAACCTAACATGAATTGTTTATTACATTTGTCCGACAAAATCCAGAAAAAATGTAGTACTCTGTTTGCTCTATCCGATGAATAAATGAATAAGAGTTCAATTTAGTAATAGAATAATCACAATATTGAGTGGACTTAATCAATATTCAATAATAATGAACGATACTAAATACATGTCTTTTGTAATAATTGTAATTTACAAAAGTTTGACGTGTCATTATATCTACTGCAGGAGCGCTGCTCCCTTGTTGCAGTTTCATATGGAAAGAAATCAGGAAAGAAAGAAAGAAATAATTTTGAATATTATTAATTTCTTAATTATTATCTGATAATAATCGTAACATCATCTTTCCAGTATTGTTTTCTGATTAAATTCACAATATAAAAACAAAATACCTCCAGTATCGTTCTATATAATATGTGAGACTGCAGGGAATATAATTGATAATAACGTGGAGAGATATATGTTTCGGGGAAACTAAGAGGGTAGGTTATTTCAGGGGGGACCATCAGATGCGCATTTTATTTCTGCTCATATTCTGTCGGCTATATGAAACTGTTGGTTGGGTGACAACCATAAACGAGACAGTAAACCCCACAGCTGGAATGTCTCCATCTCCAGCAGGGTATTAAAGGAGTATAGAGCCCGTTGTGTGGCTTTCTTTGTCAAATGGAAAGACAGCGTGACAACATTAAGTCCCTGCCAGCCAAGCAGCTCCCTTTGGACAACATAAAACAAAATATTTCATACCTGAGTTTTACGCTGATAATGAAATGGATACTAAGAGCACGCTAATATTTTACAGTGGCATCTTGAATTTGTTGTTATTAAATTGTGTACTGTCTTGTAGGGCTGCTGGGATGTGGGGGAAGTTGAAAGCATTTGTTATGAATATATATTTTTTGGAGAGTTTTGGCTTATGGGAATACTCATAGGAGAAATTATATCTTTCATTTCAATATAGGAATGGATATAAATATATCAGGTTTATTTTTATCCAATTTTGCGAAAGTATGATATTAGAAAATTTGAGTTCAAACAATTCTTCTTCTTTCTTTGAAGAAGAAGAAGTAGGAGAAGAAGAAGTAGAAGAAGAAGAAGAAGAAGAAGAAGAAGAGAAGAAGAAGAAGAAGGAAAAATTGATAAGTGATATTCACATGATGTGGACTTGGATAAGCTCTTCAAAATCGTTCTGTTGCCGTTATAACGTTTGTAACACAAATTTTCAGCGTAGAAATGATCGGCCAATCACAAGCAGACTCCCGATTTAAACACATAAAGCTCCGCCCACTGTCTCTTCTGATTGGTTGACTCTTGGGAGTGACTGTTTCCGGATTCGTTCACCAGGTATTGTTGGGATCAGATTAATTACTTTAAAGTATAGAGAAAAGATAGCATAATAATTATGAATAATATATAGATTGTGCTATTCTTCCTCTATATCTGAAGAAGAAGAAAAAAAAGAAGAAGAAGATCAATTGATTGATTGATAATAAACCATTTTCACTTTTTGTGTAGTTCAGAAGTTGATAATGTGGTAATTATTCATATTAAATAAAAAGACTGAGCAATTGTCAAAACCACAGATTTATTGATAGTTAGAAAATGCAACAACCGAAACCGGTCTTTCTAACTATCAATAAATCTGTGATTTTTGACAATTTCTTAGTCTTTTTATTTAATATACCATTCTCATTCCTTACTTTTTCATTCCCAATGACAAATCCTACTTTGGAATGAGAGATTTGTCTCTCCTGTATTACTTATCCTCCATACCTCCTTCTCTCTCCAAGACTCTTTTTCAGGATAAAATACCGTTCATACCTTCTCTTTCTCTCCCGACACAGAACCCTTCTTCACGATACAAAACCCTTCTCCCCAGTACCTACCGATTCCCGGTCATCCCTTCACACGTGTAGGGACTCTAAGGGACAGGAATGTCGTCGATGGTGGGGGAAAAGGTAGGTTTGGTGGGATGCTGGTTGGGGAGTCTGGGGGTTGGAGGCGACCCCTCCAAAGACAATTTATCTCTCCTGACCATGAGAGTCGAGTTGCTCACCACACTAACTCCAGAGAGAGATAGAAAGAGAGAGTACGAGAGTGAGTAACTGTGCTGTTTCCTAAGCAGGGGTGCACAAATCAATGTAGCCCTACGCTGCCCGGACAATTCTGGACATGTGCGCGCGCATGTCCACCCCCCTCAACACTAGGATCCGTAGTGGTCCCCCTTAATCCCCACAATGCCCCGCAGTGACCCCTGACCTCTACTTTTCCTCAGGAACACTTTTTTCAAAAGAGCTTGGATGATAATTCAAAATAGCCTTCTCACAGTCCGGCCTGTTATTATTATTTATTATTAATCATGACGCTTAGTTGTATTATTATGTGAGCTTCATTAAAACTCACACAACATGCCACCTGTCAATCACATATAATTATGTTACATACAAGATTGGTTTTATTCTATACATTTCTCAATAATTATATTAATCTGCTTGTTTTGTGAGACTTGTAAATCGTGAACAGTTCGATTGGCAAGCACTCAGTGCATTTTAAATTTGGTCGTGCACTTGTAAACAGTGCAATATTACAAGGACTTACAAAAAAGGAAATGCAATATGCTATAATAATCGCAACTTGACAAACATAGAACATAACACCTTAATGAACTGGATGTTCTCTGAACAAAACAAATGCTCTTATCTGGCGTATCTGATTATAATTGATGTGTCAATTCCCTATCTACATTTGTACGGTTGTAAAAATTAGAGTTGGAACCGTTTTGGAAGAGATGGATACCGATTAATAAATAAACCTAATCCTTGAAGTGAATATGACGAGGTGATGGATGATCAATAGTAATATTGAATAATTAATGTATCTAGAATAATGTGTCATAGATTCCTTGAAATAGATAACTCTATTATTCCACTGCCCACTAGTGTGTTATACATGTATTTTACTGAATGGTGAGGATGATATGTCTACATGAGATCTAGGCTTGTGCATGAGTTATTAGACGGATGATGTCTACATGATATCTAGGCTTGTGCATGAGTTATTAGACGGATGATGATGAGATATAAGTGGATCCTACAATTATCAGTCTATGAATAATATTTATTCCACTCAATACACAATGTAATCATGATTAATGTATGGAAGAAATTCACCCCACATAGAATTTATAGCAACAAGCAACAGGCTCATTTTCTTAGCCGGATTTTTGTCATAGGAATAAATGAATGGTGGCAGACTACGTCAAAGCGCATTATGAATCATTGTACAGATGGGAAAGAAGTTGGCTGGTGCTCGACAACTTTTAAATTAACTTTCTTTTTGAAGCTGTGCCAAAAGTTGGTTTCACACGTTCCTGTCTTTTTGCCGCCACCGCGTTTAATAATCGCAAAAACACGCAACTTTTCTTTCTTTCGCCGATATTTTGAGTGGAATTGAATTGAGATCTGAACCCTGATCGAGGGTTTGGTTGACTCGAGTGAGAAAGTGTGAATGTGAGGATTTAATTTTGAGTTGTGGGGAATCGATACTCATGAAAATTCTGTCATAGCTATTTGAATTTTGGGGTTTTGAGTGCTTGGTGTCCGATCTCTACTTGTTTATCTACTGTATTTTCATAGTTTCTTTTATATCTATAAGTCTATGTCAATAATTCATTCACATCATCATCATCATCTTCTTACAAGGATAAGCTCTATTGGCCTGTACCGGCATATATTTCTTTCTTGGTCGCCCTATGTTTTGCTTTCCTTCGGGTTTGTACCGTACTCCCATGCTAATATAAGGAGCCTATTGGATGGCATTCTGATTAAATGAGTAGACCATTTTCCCGATTTTTCTTTAGAATATCCAATAACGGTTCTACATTCAGTTGAGCTATCCACCTATATATTTTGATCGAGTTATTTTACGTGAAATTCGTTGAAACACCTTTTCTGAATTGATTTGTTTTGAATGGTTGCTATAAGTGAAGCATACTTCTATGTCTACCCATCTTCTCATTCTGCTAAATCTAAAAAATTTAGACTGTTGTATATCCATACTTTTCCACTGTTGAAATTAAACTTGAATTTTAAAAAAACACTTTTGAAGTGAAAATGCATTTACTTTTGTAGAGACGATCGTTTCGACCTGTTGTTGGTCAGACTCTCAGTCATCTGATGGTCAGTCATCAGATTTGACAGTCTGACCAACAACAGGTCGAAACGTTCGTCACTACAAAAGTAAGTGCATTTTCACTTCAAAAGTGTTTTTTAAAATTCAAGTTTATAAATTTAGAGTTGAAAATGAGTGTTGGATCGAAAGTTTTTATGAGATTTTTACAGTTCTGTTGTAAAAAATTGTATGCAATGATTGAACTCTTTAGAAGTGAGAAGTAGCCTGTATAGGCTACACCAGGACCTTCTATATACAGGTAGTATATAAGAATATTTAAGAATTTTTTTTAGAGAATATTATGATCATACAGGTAGTATATAGGAGGTCCTGGCTACATAAATATAATATATATCATGTGTTATCATGTGTTATCATGTGTTATCATGTTATCATGTGTTATCATGTGTTATCATGTGTATAGCTGGTAGACAAAGTCATACGTTGTCATCTTCAAAATAAGTTGTTCATAAGTTTTTCAACCCGAGAAGGTCATTAAATCATTTAAGGTCATTAAATCATTCATCATTCTGTATGTCAGTGATGAATTTTGGATCAGTATGCCACTACTTTTCCCAGCATAACACCTTGAAGGTATCCACTATTTATGTATTTTCTTGGGAGCAAAATCTTATTCTGTAATATATTGTACAATACGAGTCCGGTAGCTTTGCCTTCAGATGCAACACGTTGCTTTTGAAAAGATACAAAAGAGCATCTGTTGCTTATGGAAAGATACATTTTCAAAAATGTTCGATATCTTTGAACGGGTAGTATTCTAGCCTAGTGGCCCTCCGCCGATAGGCAAAGCTACAGGACTTGGACTGTACTTCTTTATTTCTTAAGAATATTATAAATATTTAAGAATATTCTATGAATATTTTTTTGAGAATATTATGATTAACAAGATCACTATGCATTAGAGTACTAGGCTTTTTGGTACAAAGATATTCAAGAAACAACACTCAAAAACGTAAAGTTTGACTCTAGTATCCATTGTATTACTGAATCCTTGGACTTTATATCATTGGGACACATTTGTATTGGCTGACGATGAGAAATAATAATACAGTCTAAGAGAATTGTACAGTCCTTGGACAAAAAACGGAAAAGAAAAAAGAAAATGAAAGAGAAAAAGAAGAACAAACGGTCGGCCATGACAGTATTGGAACATTTTTCACTTTTGACAGGGTTGGTAGTTGGGTTGCTTTTTCTTCTCTCAACTCTCCTGTCCCTCCCTACTGTGGTCCAACAGCCCACACTTCCTCTCTCTTATTATCCCTTTTCACTCTCTATCTCCGTTCCTCTCCCGATTCCATCGAGTCGTCCCAAGAGGACATTCAATTCCGGTCTCTACTCCCTTTTTTCGTGACTCTTCTCCCTTCCCCATGTGTCCTTCAGCTCTCCTTAGAATTTTCCCTTTATTCCTCTCTGCGTTTTCCATTTACGACAAGGGCCAGCGAATAGCCTCCTGCCCTGAGTGCAGGCACATATAAGGAGCTTAGAAAAAGGAAAAGAAAACTCAGACCCTTACTTGACTCCCCACCGCCTCTCCTAATAAACCGGCCCGGGGACTCGAAAAGAAATAAGCAGAGAACTTTTGTGAAGCTCTCCCTTCCTTATTTCCGCTGAAAATCCTGGAGGGTGACCAGTAATAACCTTCGAGAAAAAATAAAACTCTCCACGGGGAGGAAAGCGATGGATTGAGTCAGGGCTGAAACGTTCTTCAGCTTCCAGCTTTTACTTCCTCAAACATTGAAAAATAAATACTGCTACGAAAAATGGAGTCGCCAATCGAGAGCATGGAGTGATTCTTGTGTATAGCGAATGAACGTTACGAAAATATGACAATATAGATTCAGATTCAGATTCAGATTCCTTTATTCATGTGTTTAACAAACATAATTTAACTCACGTTCTAGCGTTAAAAACGAAATATCGGGGCACCAAGCTTCGCTCGTTATTTATTAATTGATAAACAGAACTCAATTCTTTAAAATGATTGGGGAAGGACTAACAGGCATAGCCCAAAACTGTTTCTTCCCCGAATTTTGATTTACACACTATAAATATTCCAAAAAGTAGGTTATGTTCCATACACTTGAATTCAGGTCAAATTTCCAGTCCAAATATTTGAAAACATAAGTTCTAATTTACATTGTTTACAAACCAAATTGAATAACAAAATAACACTCACTAATCACTTAGAACTGTAAAATTATGATTAACTTAAATTTCCTTTCTATCCTTCAACCCTGAAGCTTTTCTAGTACTACTAGGATATCGAGGATGATATTCTACATCCGATTCTGACGTTGAATTGGAACTTTGAGAAATCTGCAATTTTCACGATTTGGCAACCCTGTAATTTCTTCGGATGGAGGGCCAAGTCTCAACTTATTTTACACAAACTATAATTTCAAGGGAGGGGGTGCCTAGGGGGGTCGCCCATGAATCAATAATGTTTATACACAGTGGATGAGAATTATAGAAACAGCTACATTAATGTTTCTTTGGTTTTCAATTAGTATTTTGTTTTTTTTTTATAATTCAAAAAGGATCCTCAATCAAATCTACTGTCAAATTATCATTGTAGAGGAAAAATCAAGCTGTTTCCTCAATTCTTACCAACTCTGTAAAACATACTGTAAAGCTTCTGGGGCGCTCTGTACATTTATAACTGCCAGGTAACCCGTGCTTTTCACTGAGGAAAATTTTGTGTTGTAGAATCTACTTATGTCCTGGAAACTTCGAAAAGCTATTTTCAACGTATTCCTTACTCAGGAAACTTATAAGAATTATCCATTATTTTGTAAAACTTACTGATCTTCTTCGGAGTTGAAAATTCTCAGCAAAAAAAAATGAGTTTCATAGGTCTCGAACCCGCAACCATGAACCAATTGCGCCAATTACGCTACGGGATCACTTGGAGAAAGCTCTGATTGGTTGGGCTTCTATCGTTGCGTAAAATTTGAATCACAAATTGAATGAATTTGTTTAAATTTATAAATTGAAATTCATTAATGAATAAGAATGGATATAAGCCCATAACCATCCTCGGTAGATTCAGAATCATGAAGAAAAATTTCAAGTTAATCAGTTCATCACTTTAAAAAGTAAATTCGTATGGTTTTTGTTGGTGGGGAGTCCCTTGCGGGAAGGTCCCACCGCCTGAATATATAATTTGAGCCGTCAATGGGTCTTACGACTGTCATACTTCAGCCGGGACCGACAGTTTATCACTCATGAATGATGATGCGTCAATCGTGCATTTCCTATCTCGTACATGTATAGCATGAACACACTTTTCCTTCCTTCATAATAACCTATTATAGGTAAATAGATATGTAATGCAATGTTAATATTAATGAACTACTTGTTAACAATAAATAATATTTCTGTATTGAAACTTGAAATAGGAATAATGAATCATAAAATTATATATTTTAATGTTAGATTTGTGTGAATAAAGCCCGGACCCTAATAATCTTAGGAGTTGAATCATCCTGTTGTCTTGGTGAATGTGATATTTTCAAGCTAAAAATTTGTGTGTTTTTATAGAATTATTTTGTGAATTTGAAGTTTGTGTTATGTTTTTACGGAAGTTTTATTATTAATCTATCTAAATTTTAAATTGTTTGTTTTATTCTGATTGATGATTTACTGTATAAATTAAAATGGACATAACCTACATAATATTTGGAAAATTTAAGACAAAATTAGGAAATTGAAGAAGTTTTGGGCAATAGCCTGTTTTTCTTTTCCAACTACTGTATTGTTTGAATAAATACTCTATCCAATAAATAAATAAATACTTCTTGTGTTTCCCCTACTCTAACAGTTTGGCAAAGTGGCGCCACTTATAGCCTATAAACATTTGATACGTGAATAATTCTATGGAGCTGACTCAAAGTATTGACTTGAAAAGTGAACCTTCCAATTCAATGAAATGCTCCAGTTCATCTAAACCTATATTCCGAATAAATTTCCACTTAATCAACCTTATCCGCTTGATTAGTGCAGTGGTTAATTGGGGTATTAAAAGATTGCAGCCAGAATACAAGATGAGCCACTTGTTGAGTCTTGTCTATTAGCAGTAGAAACGTTGGTCGTAAGAAAAGCCAAGAAAAGTTTCTCTGAGAATTTTTTACGGAATAATTAAGATGGAATAAGATCTGGCGCAAGAGCTGGAGAGGAGTGGAGAACGGAGAATGAGGAGAGGGGGGAAGGAGGAGAAATGAGAGGAAAAGAGGGAGTAAAAATGGGGGAAGAAAATTCGCCAAGAATTTGCGTGAAGATTTATTGCTGAAGTTTCGAGCGGAAAAGTTATCTTGTTTCAGATGAAGTGAATCAAACGGCACTTCAACGTGTCGAGAAATGTATACACAGATTTAATTTACAGTGTTTCAGTGTTTGTGAACCTCCCAACTATTCTCTACAATAATCCATTTGCGTAGATATGACTTAAAAGTGGGTATTTGAACAAATTAAATGTTCTCAAAACAAACAATTATTTAAACAATCTGGGATACTAGTCTCTGTTTTTACACCATTACCAATATGTTGTAAACTGGAAGCATGTAAGCACGAAAGAATGTTTCCAATATATATATATATATATATATATATATATATATATATATAGTACTTAACAGAAACCACTTTACAGTTTTATAATACTAATTTAAACATGAAACACGGAACAGATGGATGAAAAATACTTAAGGTTAGGGCTTATTGGTTTCCAAACTCAGGATTTAGCTAAGTTCTAGACTTTAACCGGCTTTTTAAACTCTGGAGTCAGAAAATTGGCTTTCCGAGTCACGGCTTTAACGTAGTCGAGGACTTACATGGACCCTGGAGTTAGGAGATCACATTAGACTCTTGAGTTTATAATTTCGCTTTCTGAGTGAAGGGCTTATATAAGTCCAGGACTTGAATTAGATTCTCGTCTCTTTCCGAGTCGAAGGTATATCAAAATTGTTAAGTTCAGAACTTAAAACAGCGTGATATTTATATTATAATTTATATTACTACAAGAATAAGAGCTCTTCTTTCTTCTTATTATGCCTTCTTGATAAATTTTAAAGGACCATTTACAAGGTTCTATCATTTTATTATTGAAAGGTTAAATGATTTAATTATTCAAAGATTAGAATCGTTGACATCATCACAACGATCATCTATGTTATCATTATCATAGACATCTATATTATATTATTCATCACAATTCGACTGGGATTACTTTTATGTAAGAGCCTAAGAGAAAAGTGCAAGTGACTATAAATAAAAATCATTATCGATCATCTATGTTTCTCATTATCATAGACAATCTCTATTATATTATTCATCACAATTCCACTGGGATTACTTTAATGTAAGAGCCTAAGAGAAAAGTGCAAGTGACTATAAATAAAAATGATAATATATAGTCACTGTAAGGAAACTACAGTGACTAAATTATTATGATTCTATAGCCTAGTCTCTGCAAGGAAAAGCTCACGCCAGCACCATCTAGCGGATCTCAGAAGAACACATCACAGAATAACTTTGCAAGTACAGTAGAAAAATTTCCCCCTTCCAATCAGCCATGAGTTTGAAAAGGGCACTTTCCTTTTTGAGGTCCGATTTTTTCAAAAGGGTGAGCTCTAGTGAGAATGGAGTTGATGCAGAGACAAAAGAGCGAAATTATTGGGAGGGAGAGAGAGAGAGAGAGAGAGAGAGAGAGAGAGAGAGAGAGAGAGAGAGAGAGAGAGAGAGGAGAGAGAGAAGAGGACAGAGCGATTAATTATTGATTGAATTAATGCAGATTACAATATGTACATGCTTATATGCAGATAAATAGCTTACAACATAGCAAATTTTCAAGAATAGAGAGTAAATGAAAATAAAATATGATTACTCTTTTTAATTATTACGTCACGATATGTTTCGGCTACTAAGCCTTATTAAAAAGTAGCCCTAAAGAAAAAAAGACAATATAAAGTAAGTATGATTTTGAGAATTTAAACAATACAAGGTAATTTGCAATTTGAAACTACTATGATATTATAATATTGTTGTATCTACACAAATTGTCGGAAGTTTGAACAGCTAAGTGTTTATTCTTGGAAAAGGATAT
>NC_052514.1:26581848-26625169 GCF_014356525.2 Nilaparvata lugens | reverse complement strand
TCTCCATAATTAAAATAATAAAACGTTATTTAAAACGAATATAGTGGTATTGATAACATCTAAATAATTATCATAAACTACTGTTACCTCGACCACATACCTCCTCAGTTTTGCAGGTCCGACTCCCGTCCTCAACCGACGACAGTTGTGCATCCGACGAGACAGAATTGTTGCGGCGTTTCGTCTGCAGCGTGTGACGCAGACCCTCCTTGATCAGCTTGGAGCAAGTCAGCTGTACACTGGGTGGAGACACGCAGCTGGGAGATCCACTACTGCAGGTGCTGTTGGTGTCCGAGCCACTGGGGGGCGAAGACGCCAGCCGGGGCCCCAGGGTACCCCCGCGGTATGAGTCGAACGGGTTCGACATGGCGATTAGCGAGTTCAGAATTTCGGGGGTTCGCGGAGTGGTGCAAGAGCTTTCGCCCCCCGCCACTGATAGCAGGTTGCTACCAGAAGCGCCCGCCAAATTTAAATTGTACATTTTCGTTCTTGTTTTCATACGAATTTGCTCGAAATTGATGTCCAATAGATCAAATTATGGAATTTTCCGCCAAATTTGTATTGTTCATTTTGGCTCTGGTAAAATAATCACCATGAAATCATTAATCTAAGTTTCAAATTCCCCAGACATGAGAGTTCACAACTTGCACAAGATCATTCCAATTACACAAATAATTAAAGTTTAAATCACATTTTCACCAAGTCTCCGTTCACATAGCTCTTTTGAATCGATCCATGAATTATGGATACTACTTCTGCTTTATATCTCTGAGTTTTTGAAAAATATCTCTCTAGAATTCCACGTGGTATGTCTCTGAATGTTTCAATTGATAAGTTGTCGTTGATACTCAATATAATAATAATTCAACATTTTCCTTTACTTTGTCTTATAATTGAATTATTATAGACTGAAGTTACATTGTCTCTGATATTTCATCTAGTATAGTTTTTGATACATCCTTGCTATGTGAATAATAACCAATTGAGGTCTTTAATATTTTATAGAATCTGTTTTACCAGATCTACTTTGTCTTTCAATTAATGAGTTCCTCAAATTCTTAAAAACATTCTATAAAAACTAAATATGTTAGAACTCAAATTTAACCTTCTCTTTGTCCTTATAAACTTTATAAAAATGTATCATATATAGTTTTTTTTTATCACGCAATGGATATTTAAATCAATTCAGGTACGCTGCTTGTCTTTGATTAATTAGATAAGTGTTTTATTCGATTGGGTGGTATGTTTTCTCGTATAACAAGTGTATTGTTAGAATACGTGAATAATACTTATGAGGGCTGACTAAATATCACAATTTTTGTTAACCGTCACAGTCTTATTTGGGGTGTCTTTGGGTAGTCAACTAGCATGGACAGCTGGCCAGGACAGTTGACTGGGTACGAATGTAATAGATTGTCGTTTCTGCTATCTCGATCGCGGCAAGTCCGTGTGGAAGACAGTTGAGACCTGAAACAAACACAATTAAATAGATTAAATATTTATTGGGAGAATAGTTTGGATAATATAGAAGACAGTAGATTAAGAACTAATGAAAAGACTCAAAGTTTTGAATTGTTACAATTTTATTAACTATTTACTAGAGTATAGTTTCTTGAAGTTTAATACGGTGTAACCATCGGAACTAGTTCCTCGTTATTCCCTTAAATGAGTGATAATTCCAATTCTTTCAATTCAATAAAAACTAGCAGGTAACCCGTGCTCCGCAAAAATCTAATTAAAAATTTTACCTTCTGAGTTCGTGAAGAATTTGAAATAGGCCTATAACCTTCCTTGGTAAATTAAGAAACAATATGCAACATTTCAAGTTGATCAGTTGAGTAGTTCAGACGTGATGATGCGTCATTCGTGAATTTCTTATCACATTCTTTCCTTTATTATATTATAGATATCACCTACAATTATACACAGGTAGGAAAAGTAGCATTCGAATGGCGGATTAGGTAGAACAATGTTATACGGTAGGCCTATTGCACAGTATTAATTCAAAAATGAAGATAATAGTTTATCACAATCAAATTTCCAATTCATAGGACGTCTAAAAATTCAGAATAGAATAAAATTCTAGATGAAGGAACAACAGGTGAGAAGCTAATGATATTGTAATAAAATAACGTCTCCAGTGTGCTCCGTGCTTCAACCGACAAGGCGGCGCGGCGCGTCTCCAGTGTGCTACGAGCTTAATCGCTATTTTAGAGTTGGCCTCCAGGCCTCACTATAACTACAGAATAATCCTTGTATTATAATGAAATCAATCTTTCTAGTGTTTCTTGTTGTATTTGTGGGTCAGAATACCTGAATGTCAGAGATAGTAGTCATTCATTCTGACGTCTTATCGTAGTTTACATTCACTGTAGAACAGATCCAACTTTAGAACTTCACACTATAATCCTCTAGCACTATTGTTTTCAGTGTCTCCCACGGATAGGAATAGAGTTGACATTTCATGCAAATAACATTCAATAAGCAGGGAGCAGAATAAACTTCTAATGATGTAAATTTTGTAAGTTTTCTTCGGAATCTATGTTAAAGGAAATTTAAACTATCTTTCTTCTCACTTCTCCTTTTTTCACGTTTTTCTCAAACAGCTTTGTTTGTATCCTGCTTTAACAAGTCATGTTCATTGATTTCTCTGTTATTTTTACTTTTTTAATCGTCTGCTTGCTCTTTGTACAAATTTTTCCCTACCCTTTCACTATTTTCTTCGTGTATTCTGTACTATTCCAAAAGCCACAACTGGGCTCAATAGAATAAATCGACAAAGGAGACAATAAATCTGTTCGTGTAGCCGTGTATAATAAGTCAACAAATTAGGTACGGCCTAGTTTTGCGAAGCAAAATAGAATCAATGTTCTTTGGCTCAGTACAAGCGCAACTCATGTCAGTAAACCGCAATTATCGTTATTTGTAACTGGAGATTTACTTACTTCAAAAGACAACCATATCAAAGTCTTGGAAGTAGAAATTACCTTCCGCCATGATGGATATATTTGAAAAAATAGCAAACAGATACAAAAATAGAACAGATAAGTGAATCAATCAAAATCAGTTTAGTAGAAATCTAGAAATCATCGAAAGTTCAAATCTTATAGGCAAGAAACACTTTACTCTAGATATAGAGTATAGAGAGAGAGTGAGGGAGTATGTGTGTGTGTGTGTGAGTGAGAGAGAGGGAGTATACTTGGCGAGTTCTCTATGCTTTATACTTATTCCCATCAACCAATGCTGGCAATTTAAAGTGAATCTCCTACTTTACTTTGATCTCTTTTTCAGGCCATTTAAGATGAAGCAAATACATTTTCACTGACAAGTAGATGAAGCTAATGATATCAAATTTCTATAGGGCTGTTTGAAGAATATTAGAGGATCTTCTGTTATTTCTAGTGATAACTACACTCATTGTAATAATTTGATTCAATTTAAATTTAGTCAATCGAACTGCTGAAGTATTCAATTAAAGTGTATCTAATTTTAGTTATTTCGGTTTATATTTTAGTATTCGTCTCATTGAAGATTCTGATTGTAAATTCTTTGAAGTGGACAGTCAATAGCGAGGAAAGTAATAAATAAATCTGTAGAATCAATGGATGTAGACCTCGTTCGGTAGGTACAACTAGTTCTGCTTTATTATCCTCACTAAAACAGTATCGCGAATGGAGTTTAAGTACGAAAATAGTAAAGTGAATGCAGTTATAGCTGTTTTCTTCCATTAAATAATAGTGAAGCATAATATTAAAATCATTCTGAAGTAATAACTTACTTGAAGGTTCTCTTTGTTTTCAATTAAATCTCACTTTAATAACTGTGTTTCTCTTTACAAAATAAGTACTTAACCGGTAATCTGTTTCCAAGCACAAGAGTGTCTACAGAATAAGATAACACTTAGATTAGTTACGATTAATTAAGTTATTAAATTAGTTAAGAGAAGTTGAAATCAATTTATATTTTCAGAATGGATAAAATGAGTAATCTTTTATTTTTATCTAGAGTATTATGTATTTAAAATAAACTAGTGTATCTGTATTTCAACAAAATCCATTCGATTTACAAGATAATAATTATAGGCTTATTGTATAGGCTACTGACTGATGGTAGACTATAGTGAGTCATTGTGTGGTACATCATTATTTAAAGGTCTTTTTAAAACAAGAAAGATGGCATCGAAAAAATGTTCTATGATACTTGTATCCAAAATGGCGACTGATTGAAGTTTTAGTTTTTAAAGAAATGAGGGGTTGTAACTCAAATATTTTGAATGTAAACACCCATTGTGTGATACATCATTTTAAAGGCCTTTTCAAAACGAGAAAGATGACATCAATAGAAATATTTTATGATACATTTATCCAAAATGGCGGCTGGTTGAACTTTATCAAATATTTCTTTAAAAACTAAAACTTCAATCAGTCTTTATTGGAATAACTAGCTTACCCGGCGAACTTCGTACTGCCAAAAAGTCAATGTATCTCATGTCACACTTGACTTTATTTGGTGAATCATTGAATTTATTTATTTACAATCAATATTTTCATTTACATCTCAATACGGACTTCCTATGTGCTTAAAACAACCTTTTTAATACCAGTAAACAATTTTATCACAGAGTGATGTGTTTATTACAACTGGTAAGTTTAGATGCTGAATCATATATCACAACATGATCTTGATTCATGATGATCTTCCTGTTCTACGTTAGCCGCTCGGCCGATAATTTCGGAAACATAGGTCTGTAAATATCTTTTCGCCACACTGCACAGAAAGCAGCTGTTTTCCAGTCCCTATGTAGATCTGAAAGACCTTGTTTGCAGACGACTTCCATATGACGTCAGAAAAGGGTTTCTTTCCAGCCTAGACCGGAAAACGTACTCTTTCTAACCGCTAACATGGAAGTCCGTAGTTAATAAGTCATCCACTAGATCGGGCAAGTGTCAACATTCTTCATCTGGAGTTGCAATTATTTCAGTTCGAGTTTTGAATCAAACTAATTCAGCATTCGCTTCGCAACCATTTTTATTAAATTATTCATTGTTGATTAGCACATTCCGAATTTTCAAAAATGTTTGAAGATGACGACGCCTGTGATATTCCAAGTGAAATTTTAAAAGAATCTGAAA
This sequence comes from Nilaparvata lugens, assembly GCF_014356525.2. NCBI lineage: Eukaryota > Metazoa > Arthropoda > Insecta > Hemiptera > Delphacidae > Nilaparvata > Nilaparvata lugens. The sequence continues at coordinate 26,620,037 of NC_052514.1, read as the reverse complement.
TCCTGACTGCAAATCTTCTACCACTAAAATCAAGAGATAGGTACGTTAACTTAACAAGTATTCTTTATTTATTTTGTCAGCAATACCTGTAGTGTGGCAAAAAATATCGTTTGCACCACGGGCAAAAATGTTTTTCCGGTTCTCAATCTTTTCTAGTCCTCGGCCTACGGCCTCGGACTTGAAAACCGATTTCGAGCCGGAAAAATCTCATTTTCTGCTCTAGGTGCGAAATATACTATGTATTGTTAGCCCCCCTATTAGAATTTCTGGTCAGAAACCATCCCCAACATTCACACAACATATTCCAAAAGTTTCATGCCGTTCTGTCAAGTAGTTTTCAAGTCTATAAGGAACAAACAAACTAACACACGAACAGACATTCATTTTTATTATAGAGATAACTGCCCACAATCATATTCTGTTCTTTTTCCCGACTCTCTTTACGCTTTTGTCTTCTTCCCTCACAGTTTACTAATTTCTCGGTTTTCTGTTGAAAAAGTAAAAGAATGAAAGAAGGAAAATATTCGATTAATTTGTTTTACTTCAATCTAGTACTGAATGGAAATGCACTTTGAATTGCATCGGTTCCAACCAGAACTGGATAAAGATTTCATCAATTTATTGTTCTGAGCTTCATGACCAAAGTGAACTTGATAAAAATCTAGTAATCTAGCCAGAGTACTCACAGAAGGCTCTTTTGAGATTCACGTTTTTACCGACACTGTTTAGCCTTTCCCACGAAATGACCTGACTTCTGACAAACTGTCGTGGAAAATAATGAAGTAAATAAAAATGTGGCAAAGTGCACTCTACTACTCCTCTCTCATTCTTTCATCTCTTTTCCCCTTCTTCCTTCCTCTTACATTCTGTTTCTCGTTGAAGAACGATAAAAATTAAGTAGGATGACGTTGAAAAATGACAGAACTGAGGTCGTCACGGAGGATCGTGCTTTCTCTCTCAACCTCTCTCTCAATGACTCTCTCCATCTAAATCTTTATTTTCCTCTCTCAATTTCTGTCTCGTTTTCAACTAGATTCCAAGTTTTCAGCAATTGCTCAGTTTGCAAGTACACAAAGTTGTGCAATAGTGATGAGTCAATAAAAAAAAGATTGAAAACAGCGTAAGATATAAATATAGTGTGGGGAGAGTTGGTGAAGAAAAGGGTGATAATGAATATGAAGAGTGAAGAGTAGATGGAACCATAGAAAAATTTGAATGGAGAGACCTACAGAAGCTCAATTTATTATTCGTAACTATTTTGTGATTGCACTGAATGCACGGCTATCCTAAGGTTGGCATAGTGAGATTTACTTTACCTTTTAGTATTCGTTATAGATTCCTATGGATCTTAATATGAATGCTTCCCATTCTACCAATGCTGACAGTTTGATGTGAATATCACTAAACCACGATCAGTAGGACAAATTGAAGATTCACAATAATTATAGTAAGATAATGATATGATAGGACTGATATGTTTGAAGGGACGGATTCGAGTATCCAAAGGTCCAAAGAACCCTACACGTCAACTATAGCTTATTGTGCTCCCAATTACGTTACTTAGGCAAACCAATACCTGAGTCCTTTACAAGATCCAGGAGCTTCTCCCTATACTAACATCCCATTCATCACCTGGTTGCTTGCAGCCAACCAAACAGAGCCCTTGGTCCTTGCCTTTGGTCTTTTACAATCCAGTGTGATATGCTTGGCAGACTGATTGGTCCTGGTGACCTATGTGAGTGAGGTCCACTCCTGGCCTTTGTAGGTCCTTCCCCTGAGGGAGGGGTCCCGCATGTCCAGGCATGGCTAAATACTACAGGGGGGCACCTGGTATCCTGCAGGCACCGTTAGAGACACCATAATTATGAATGCACCACTCATCAGCACGGTCCACATCACACCTTGGGTTGGCATAAGAAGAAGTAAGAATATGGTCAAGGGAGGCCTACATATAGAAAAAGAAAGAAAGAATGGCACAAAGCTAAGTCAATGGAAACAGGTCATTCTAGAAATGAAAGTTAAAAATCATATTAAGAAGGGCTTTGGAAAGGGGGTCCCTTATAGTCGCCTCCTACGTAAAGCAGGGATATATGTTTGACTCAAAGCTCCCCCAACCCACAGGGGGCATAACTATAGTAACCAGATTTTATAGAGAAAAAGACTATATTTTCAAAGTATCAGTTCAGAAAATCATTATCGTGGTTCATCACCTGACGCTAGTGTTCACGCGCATTTCAAGTCTACTATTCAAAGACCTGAGCCAGGTAAGATCTGATTAAGTACCTTATTTTTTTCGGAAAGCAATACTTTCCTTACCTATGGTAATAGGGCAAGGAAAGTAAAAATGGACGAAGAGTTGATTGAGTCGAAGAGGATGCGGAAGAGGTTTACTTGATTATGGGTAATGAAGAAAAAAGCGTTTCTTGATGTAGAGATGAGGTTAGAGGTTTGGAGAAAACAATACGATTCTAATTATTAGGTCAAGGTCAATCTAAACATTTTCACTTTAAACTGTCAGTATCCTTATACATAATAACACCACTTATTGCCATTCAACCTACACTGTAATCTCATCTGTACCTCTGTTCACTAAATGTAACGGAAAAAGTTCAATAATATCAGTAATGTATTGATTAGAATGGTTACTTCCATCATATAGCGATAACTGTTTTCATAAGTGAAAACTTTCCGTGAGTTGTTTATTATTTAATAGTTTCCCAGTTTACACTTCACTTGTAGATTGTACTTGAAAAGCAAATGACCAACTCAAGGCTATATAGGCGATAAATTCGTTATGCAATTGAGATTAGCATACTGATGCTGATAGACTACGGTTAGCAACAGAGGTTTTTTGTTAGAGACTTCTTCAAAATATAACTATTCACACCAAAGTGAGTATTGACGCTCAAAACATAAGGTCACGAAGATAGAAACAAAATTGAAATGCATTTTAGTATTTAGATGTGGAAGAACGATTCACGTTCTATAGAGATTCACTACAAAATAACAGCATTGGTTAGAAGAGAAGCAAACGGAAATTATGTTATGTTAAATCGATGTTAAATTGTGTAATTTAATTACATAATAATTGAATTATGTTAAATTGATGTTATTTATGAGGAATAGGCTACTGACAGTTTTAAGTGAATCTCACGACAGCCTTCTAACGTATATTTATTTATATATATGTATTCTAATGAACAGAAAAATAAGGCGATGTCCCAAGTCCTAAGTATGACAGTGACGTGTTTCGATTATTGTGGCATGGCTTTACTGATTCAACTATAATATTTTATAAATAAGTAATGTTACAATATGGAAAAACTTTCAAGGATGTTGAATACATACCAGAACAAGAGCCACAGGAGTAGCATGAGCATGGAACGTAACTTTCTGAGCGATGCGTATCTGTGCGACCACGGAGCCAACAGTTTCCCAAATAAGATTGGGTTGCATTAAATAGACTACATTTGCATGCTTCATGTGTGATTTGTGTATGATTATAGAGGTATAAATTGATGAATAAATCATATAGAAAAATAAAGCATTATTAACATTCATTTTCGAGCGAAGCCTGTATTAATTAGATTTAGAGGTGAGATAAAGCCACTCATGAATCTTTCAATCATTTTATTAACAAAACACTGTATTTTTGCAGATAAATTACAAGTTACATGATGCTGCTCCTACTAGTGATCTCAAACTGCAAGATTAATTTGCTGACAGTTTGTTCAAAACCAGACACCCACTAACTCTAACTCATCCAACTCACCTCCTTCAACTAATTTCAAATGACATGGAAAAATAAATATAATAGAGAATAAAGAGAATAGAGATTTTGAAGCACGCAGAACGAGTAGAATTGAAAGGATGTTTAAACATGGAGAGAGAAGAAATAATCAAGGATATAAAAAGAGAATAAAACTTGTTTACCGCCTTCGTTTCATTTAAAAGTGAGAATTACTGTCAGCATTCCTTTTATAAAACATGGATGTCTCCCAATCAAACAACGCTGACAATTTGAAGTGAATCTTACTATAGTTGATGAATGTTCTTGAAGAACGTTTTGAATGAGGAATGATTCTCCAGTGGGTTATCATTCAATAGCTGTTGATTATTATTTGCAAAATGAAACAAGAATTATTCTAGACAAGTATATTCTACCTCCATTTTTAGACATTTATTGGAGGCTATTGAATGCCGGTTATAAGTTTTCAGTAGTAACTTTTTCATGACCATAACTAATAGGCCTAATACCTTTTCAGTTAGTGGAAACATTGTAGGAATTTTATAGCTGTGATATTATTCCATCACTGCAGTTGAGTTTGCGTCGTTCTGATTAAAAGAAGGACATTTGATAGAATTTATTTATATGTATTATATTTCAAAGAAGGAAACTATCACTTTTTCGTTTGAATAATCAATTTTGGAGTTAGTTTGTGTTCATGTAATCAATTCGAGTATAGAAATTCGGTTCATCTATCAATAGCAATATAATAATATTATACTGAAGTATAGTCGTAGCCTTTATTACTGTTAATTATCATACTCGAGTGAGAATACTGATCAAATTTTAGAAGAAAAATGTAAAATTCTTTAAATAAGTCAAATTTTTGTATTGGAGTATTTTCTAAAACGCTTCTAATATCGAGGTCTAATTGAGTCAGTATTGTGATACAGTCGAACTTCGATAAAAATCTACGATCTGAAGTATCGATTAAGATCATCTGTTTTTCCCAACATTGAGATTTATCTTGTTGGAGCCAGACAGTTTCACAAAAATATTCACTAAATTCAACCTGCTGCACAAGAATCTCTCAAATTTTAATTCAATTGTTCTTTGAACAAATTCTTACTCACAATTACACAAATTTACAAAAATGCAAGTAACAGTACAAAAGAAATTGAAGCTCACAAGACCATAGTCAGATCATGAGCTTGTAATTATAATAGGAACAAATACTAAAGTACAAAAGAAAAAGTATAGTAACTTGAAAATAGAAAATAAATAAGTGAAATACATTTCTAAACCTTTATAGCACAGATAACGGAGGTGGAGAACTCTAGAAACACCTCCTTCCTACGAATTCTTTGATAAGACGAATTTTCCCCATACCTTGAGATTTGTCTCTTTGGAACTCAGTCAGTGCAGAGTTGTTTCTAGTGAGATTACCTTTAAACTGTCAGCATTGCTCATAAGTAAAATCAAAGCTGCTCATTGAAACAATGCTGACAGTGAGTTGTTACTGTCCTTGGCGACAAGCTGTCTGCTATAGTAACTCCACTACAAGAGTGTAACATCTATAGTTATAGTATCCATGTCAGCAGCTGTGTTTATGTTGACTATTATTATTTGTGTCACGTGTTCAACATCTCACACACAATCACACTCTCTCCTTCATTTTCAATCTTCTTCATCAACTCCTCCTTTTTCTATCTATATCTCTTTTCCACCCTCACTCTCTCTTGCTTCCTTACCAAAATTTTCTCGTTCGTTCTCCTCTTCAAAATTCGGTTTTATCTCTTCATCTCATTTCACATTCAAATCTTCAAATGAGAACAGTTTAGTTCTCTTTCAATCATTTGTCTCCACTGGCTGTTTTATCTTTCTTTCCTCTTTTTCTATTCTTCGTTCGCCAGCTAAATTATCTCAATATTGAGCATCATCAGTATTTCTTCAATCATGTCTCGTTTTTTTCATCCAGTTCATATTATATGAAACTCTTTGAATAGTTGATACCAAGTTTGTTAATTTGGTGATATTATGATAAAATAAAATCTTACCAGTATTTGTAATCTTTAAATCGGAACAAATCTAAACTGATTTATTTCTACTATGTTCTAGGGATGAGTATCGATACATCGATGTTTACTGTTCGATGTTTTTCACTTATCGATGGTTTTACCTAGACATCGGTCATCCGATGTTTTTCCCAACTGAAATGAATTTTTCATTCAGGCTCTCTGTATTTTTATGTGAGACTGTTGGATACTCTTGAAGATTTACATAACTTCTGTAGCTCTTGTCAAGGTTAGATACTTATTTAGAATTAGAGGTCGGATTCTTCGTTTCTTAAGAAGAAACAGTTTTTTCTTATTACAAATGCTTTCCTCAACATAGTTTAACACCAATTAATCTAGATCTGGAATAGAGATCCTCGTATTGTAAGGAGAGTAGATATCCATATAAAAAACTTTAATCATTTCCATTACCTAAAGAAAGCTATCAGGTATTGAATGAATACGATATGAGTAACAATGATTGCTAAAATTAGCTTGAGATGAAATTCCAGACAGAATCTTCAAGGATATCCCGAGAGGTTCCTGACTTAACTATGAAGATGACAAATCTTGTAAACTACCTATAATAGAGTTGATCTATCTTTCTAGTCACAACCTGACTTCAATTATTCGAAAGACTGTTACTTGAATACCACAAGTCCAAAATTGCTGTAATTCCAGATAGTAACTGTTAAAATATTGGAACAATAACTCCAGATAAAATTGTAGTCACTTTAGAAGTTTTTTTTTTTGTACTATTAAGTATTTCGAGATTATGAAAAAAATATACCAATGAATCAATCAACTTCCAAAATAATTGAGTTATATCTATACAAAATAATAAACTAATACTCTGTAAGCTTATTAACAGAAGTGTTGTGGGTTCAATCAAATTGATTTCGCCCCGTTTTATCATTTTTATCAAGAATAAGTGTAAAGTATCATATACTGTACATTGTATCATTTTCACTTTATTAATACTAATAAAAATCTATTCATTCATCGTTTCTGATGCTTTTGAGTATTTATTTATTCAGAATTATTTAATTTTGAGATAAAGTGAAAAAAAGAAAATGGTAGCTATAAGGATAACCGCTGAGTTTTGGACACTTCAAATACGACATTTGTAGTCTCCTATCATCCAGGAACAATACCCTAGAATGTACGACACTACTTCTGAAATACTTTGTATAATAGTCTTCGTAGTATCATCCATAAATGTACGGCGATGCGTCGATGTTTAAAACATCGATGTTTAAAACATCGATGTTTACTGTTCGATGTTTTTCACTTATCGATGTTAAGGTGAAAAAAACATCGATGTTTTGTCTTTCGATACCCATCCCTACTATGTACTGGTCTTTTGAAACTGATCTAGTTCTTCTCATCGCTTTGCCCTAGAAATCATCTCAACTCATTTTTTTCCTTTACTCTATAACTATCCTCAATTATTTCAATGCGGTTTTCTCTATCTTCAAATGTATGTTTAGGATCGTACCGATAGATCGGCCGACGTTTGAATAAATTTACGTACATTCTTGTTAAAAGATATTCAAGAATATCCTTTTCAATAACTTGGCAACTCACTACATAAAATGGTACACATAAACAGAGAACTGATGACACCAGGAATAAGTTAGATGGAGAGAATGAAAGAAGAATAGGAAACAATACAAATACAATGTGAAATGAACTATATGCACAAAAGAACAAATTTACTAGAATACAAATAATAGAGATATAGACAAACTGAGTGAGAGGAGAATTCAAGTTGGGACGATACAAAAAATAAGTGATGAATAAAGTGCAATGAAACAGAGTTTGGTGAGACCAGTAAGAGAGAGAGAGAGGAGAGAGAGAGAGAGAGAGAGAGAGAGAGAGAGAGATTGATTGAGTACTTTATTTATGTAGATTACAATATATACTGGCTTATACACTTCTATACAATAGCTTACAATACAGCAAAGTTATAGATGAATTTACATAATATAGACTAAGAAAATAACTATTGAACTGTATATTATATGAAAAAGCAATTTGTAATAAAATAACTATGGATAATAATCATATTGTTATGCATCTACATAAATTGGCGGAGCTTTGGACATATCAATGTCCATTCTTTGGGAAGAATATTAAAAATATCCTCCCCACTAACTCTCTACCAAAACGTTAATTTCGTTATTGAAACTAAGGATTTATTTATTAATGGTAATATTGTAAAAGTTTTAATCAATATGAATATTGAAGAGAAAAAAAAACAGAAAATGATAAAGTAAAATAATTATATAGGTAGATAAGATCAAATAATTGATTAATAAAATGAAGTAGGCTGAAAGTAGATCAGGGTTATCAAATTCAGTAATATACAGCAGTATGCAGTGGATAATTGAAATAACATGAGTTTATATAATATATATATATACACAATTCGTTCTATAACATGGTTTAAAGGTTTATATTGGTGGAATGGGTGAGGGATGGTTGTCATGTGATCGTTCTAGGGCCGGACAGTTTCAGTCATTTGTTCCAAAATATGTTTTTTTAAGTCAGGTTGAAGCTCGCTCGGCTCTCGATAGACCTGATAGAAACAGGAAGTGTATTCCATGCACGACAGGCACTGACTAAGAAGGATTTTGTGAAAATAGTAGTTCGATGATTGGGTATCCTTAAAGTACTTTCTCCGGTTCTAGTATGTGAAGCATCTATCCTCCTACCTTCAGAGACAAATTTGAAATCATCTTTAAAATAGTTCGGATTACCGTATTTCAAGATATCTCTAACAAGCTTGACTATTCGAAAAAGCCTCTGATCGGGAAGCTTCAATGTTGAACTAGCAATGTGGGCTGGGGTGATATGATCATGGCGTTGGAGAGAGTAGACGAAACGTAGACAATAATTTTGGCAACGCTGTAGTTTATCATTCAGAGTGACTTGCATATCATTAAGAACAGAATTACAATACATTAAATGTGGGAAGATGAGAGATTGAACCAATAATAATTAATGTTTCTAGGGAGGATATCGTGCATTTTCTTCATGCATGCATGGCTGAGAATACCTTTTTACAAGTTTTGTTCACTTGCTCTGACCAGTCAAGAGTATTATTCATAATAATGAATAATTTTTAACTGAGCTACAGTAAGGAATGTCATTACCGTCTACACTAACTTTGTGAATCGATTCAAGGTCAATATTGTTTATAAGACGAGAATATCCAATTATAATGGGTTGTGTTTTGATGGGATTAAGCTTAAGGCCATTTTTCTTTGTCCATTCCACTATCGAATTGATATCCTGATTCATTATTCCAACTGTTTCATTAATTTTTGTTATGGGACAGCTTAAATAGATTTGAAGGTCGTCTGCATAAGTATGGAAACTGGAGAATTTGATAATGGAAGAAAGGTCATTAGCATACAAAGTGAGAGGAGAGGGCCTAAAATTGAACCTTGTGGTACTCCATGCATAACGTTTTTCCAAGTTGACTTTTTGTCACCGACAGATACACATTGTTTCCTACCTAATAGATAGGATTTAAACTAAACTAACGAGTTGTGACTGAAACCAAGAATAGCCAACTTATTCAGAAGGACTGTATGATCAACAGTATCGAATGCTTTAGAAAAATCAAATAGGGTGAGGATGGTGCATTTTCTTTGGTCCATAGCTAACCTTATATCATCAGTGACACGAAGCAGAGCTGTCTCAGTTGAATGGAATTTTCTAAAGCCTGATTGAAAGTTATGAAGCTTACTATTGTTGTCTAGAAATTTTACAACTTGAGCATGAATGAGTCTTTCTAGCACTTTGGACAATGCAGGTAAGATACTGATTGGTCTAAAATCCTCAACTTTATTGGGTGATGAAACTTTATTTAGAGGGCGAACCAGAGCAAACTTCCAGTTTTCAGGGAAAATGCCTTCTTCAAGTGACTTGTTGAAAATGTATGTAATGGTTGGTAAAACAGCAAATAACATCTTCTTGATAAATCTAATAGGAATTTTGTCTACACCCGTAGCATTACTATGAATACGTTGAATTGCTCTGAAAGTGTCTTCTTCTGAGATTGGATGGAAATGAAATTGATCAGTGATTGGTAAATCTAAGTTTGTAACCTGCTCTTCAAGATCATCTATATGATTAGCAATGACAACTTCGTCGCGTTGGTTAGAGTGTGAAACGAAATGGTCATTTATATTATTCAATGGTAAGTCAATTTGTGGATTCGATTTCTGTTTGCCAAGCCCGAATTCTTTTATTCCCTGCCAAAGTGATTTAGAGTCTTGTCTATTGTTTGTCATAAACGAATTCAAGTACCTAATCTTTGAGTTCCGTAATTCCTGTTTACCCTATTTCTAAGGCTCCTATACTCTATCAAACTGTCCAAGTCAAATGTCTTTTTAAATTTTCTATGTGCTTTGTCTCTACGTCCCATCATCTTAAGTATGTCTTCAGTCATCCACGGTACTCGTCGTTTTCTATTAATCCTCCTTGTCACATAAGGTGCATGTTTGTCATACAAAGTCAAAGTCCAATTCTCGAAAGTCTTGACCATGTCATCAACTGAGGGTAATGCTTCAATTTGATGCCATGGAGTCTGAGCCACATCAGTCAGGAAGGCGGCTTCATCAAAGTTTTTGAAGTCTCTATAAGTGATAATTTTCTGTTCTGGCTTGGGTATCTTATGGGAAAGTACACAGTAGATCAAATCATGTCTAGAAATAGCTGGACTGAGATTTGGCCTGCTTGAACAACCTCATTGGGATCACTAACAATGAGAAGGTCAATGAGTGTGTCTGATTCATTAGTATGATGAGTTGGATCGAGGGGTAAAATAGTCATGTTTAGGCATTGGAAAATTGTAGTCAGTTGAAAGTAGTCAAAGTTATGATTCGTCATGTTCAAGTCGGTGTTCATATCCCCCATAACTAGTATACGGTTATAACAAGGCATAAGAGAAAGCAAGGCATTTTCGAAATCTGTGAAATGACCTATTTTTGGTGGGCGATAACAGATACCAACGAGTAATTTATCATTACTAGATAAGGATAATTCAAGTAGCATAAACTCTGGTCTGGAACAATACTCTTGTTTAGATGTGATTAAAACTTTTGTTTTGATACCATCTTTCACATAAATTGCTACACCCCCACAAGCTTTATTTAATCTATCATTCCGGAAAAGATTATATCCAGGCAATGCAACAAAATTTGATGAAATACTAGGCTTCAAAAATGATTCGGAAATTCCGATTATATTAAAGTCCTGGAAACGGAAGATTGCTCTGAGTTCATCAATGTGGCAACTGAGGGATTGTACGTTAAGGTGAGCAGCCTTGAAAAGTTTTTTGAAAGAGTGGAGCTTATTTGCTAGAAACATACCTGCGTCATTATGACTATTATTGAAATAATCATACCTACTTGAGGGCGAGCGAGCTGACGTGTCAGTGAGAGACATCATGGAAGCAGCAGACCAATCGTGAACCGACCTCAGAACGACACATGACGGGGGAAATGGGGATGAAACTGATGAAACTTAACCTAATGAAAAAGTCTCTTGATTCGAGTGCATTCAGTATGCCTTGACAGTTCGGCTCCCTTCACTATTTAAAGCACTAGTTCAAAAATGCACTAAACACAATAAGATGTAGATGTGTGGAGTTTCGGTGATGAATAATCCCAATGGTGAATAAGATGAAGATTGAGGAAGAACTGGTAGTGGAAGATCTGGTCCAAGTGGAGATAGAGCAAGTAGGTATCCAGTAGTGGAAGAATCGGGTCCAAGTGGAGGTAGAGCGAGAAGGAATCCAGTTGCGGAAGATCGAGTCCAAGTGGAGACAGAGAGAGATGGAATCCAGTGGTGGAAAATCGAGTCCAAGTGGAGATAGAGAGAGATGAAATCCAGTAGTGGAAGATCGTGTTCATGGTGGAGATAGAGCGGAATGGGATCCAGTAACAACTGAAAAAGAGAAGATTGGATGGAAATGAAATTGATCAGTGATTGGTAAATCTAAGTTTGTAACCTGCTCTTCAAGATCATCTATATGATTAGCAATGACAACTTCGTCGCGTTGGTTAGAGTGTGAAACGAAATGGTCATTTATATTATTCAATGGTAAGTCAATTTGTGGATTCGATTTCTGTTTGCCAAGCCCGAATTCTTTTATTCCCTGCCAAAGTGATTTAGAGTCTTGTCTATTGTTTGTCATAAACGAATTCAAGTACCTAATCTTTGAGTTCCGTAATTCCTGTTTAACCCTATTTCTAAGGCTCCTATACTCTATCAAACTGTCCAAGTCAAATGTCTTTTTAAATTTTCTATGTGCTTTGTCTCTACGTCCCATCATCTTGAGTATGTCTTCAGTCATCCACGGTACTCGTCGTTTTCTATTAATCCTCCTTGTCACATAAGGTGCATGTTTGTCATACAAAGTCAAAGTCCAATTCTCGAAAGTCTTGACCATGTCATCAACTGAGGGTAATGCTTCAATTTGATGCCATGGAGTCTGAGCCACATCAGTCAGGAAGGCGGCTTCATCAAAGTTTTTGAAGTCTCTATAAGTGATAATTTTCTGTTCTGGCTTGGGTATCTTATGGGAAAGTACACAGTAGATCAAATCATGTCTAGAAATAGCTGGACTGAGATTTGGCCTGCTTGAACAACCTCATTGGGATCACTAACAATGAGAAGGTCAATGAGTGTGTCTGATTCATTAGTATGATGAGTTGGATCGAGGGGTAAAATAGTCATGTTTAGGCATTGGAAAATTGTAGTCAGTTGAAAGTAGTCAAAGTTATGATTCGTCATGTTCAAGTCGGTGTTCATATCCCCCATAACTAGTATACGGTTATAACAAGGCATAAGAGAAAGCAAGGCATTTTCGAAATCTGTGAAATGACCTATTTTTGGTGGGCGATAACAGATACCAACGAGTAATTTATCATTACTAGATAAGGATAATTCAAGTAGCATAAACTCTGGTCTGGAACAATACTCTTGTTTAGATGTGATTAAAACTTTTGTTTTGATACCATCTTTCACATAATTGCTACACCCCCACAAGCTTTATTAATCTATCATTCCGGAAAAGATTATATCCAGGCAATGCAACAAAATTTGATGAAATACTAGGCTTCAAAAATGATTCGGAAATTCCGATTATATTGAAGTCCTGAAACGGAAGATTGCTCTGAGTTCATCAATGTGGCAACTGAGGGATTGTACGTTAAGGTGAGCAGCCTTGAAAAGTTTTTTGAAAGAGTGGAGCTTATTTGCTAGAAACATACCTGCGTCATTATGACTATTATTGAAATAATCATACCTACTTGAGGGCGAGCGAGCTGACGTGTCAGTGAGAGACATCATGGAAGCAGCAGACCAATCGTGAACCGACCTCAGAACGACACATGACGGGGGAAATGGGGATGAAACTGATGAAACTTAACCTAAATGAAAAAGTCTCTTGATTCGAGTGCATTCAGTATGCCTTGACAGTTCGGCTCCCTTCACTATTTAAAGCACTAGTTCAAAAATGCACTAAACACAATAAGATGTAGATGTGTGGAGTTTCGGTGATGAATAATCCTAATGGTGAATAAGATGAAGATTGAGGAAGAACTGGTAGTGGAAGATCTGGTCCAAGTGGAGATAGAGCGAGTAGGTATCCAGTAGTGGAAGAATCGTGGTCCAAGTGGAGGTAGAGCGAGAAGGAATCCAGTTGTGGAAGATCGAGTCCAAGTGGAGACAGAGAGAGATGGAATCCAGTGGTGGAAAATCGAGTCCAAGTGGAGATAGAGAGAGATGAAATCCAGTAGTGGAAGATCGTGTTCATGGTGGAGATAGAGCGGAATGGGATCCAGTAACAACTGAAAAAGAGAAGAAGAAGCCAGCAGAAAAACGAAAAATCTTTGAAGAAAGTTATCAATAGAGGAAAGATACATAATACAACTGATAATGAATAATATTCGCATAAAATTGAAGAGGAATAGTATGATTTAATGTGGGAAAGAATCGAATATTATATGGATAAAATATGGATATTATAATATAATATATGGATATTAGTAGAAGGTGATCAAATAGAAAGAGAAAGGTAGAACGATAATAGATTTAGAAAGAGGAATAAACATTTGAACATGCTGGATAGCAGTGGAAAAATCACAGGGAAAATAATGATAATAATAGGGAAGAAAAGAAGAGAAAGAAGGAATGTGCACAAATTGCGAAGAACTTATGAAACTGAACTATAGAATAAGAAATAGAACATCGCATTGTGATCTTGAATAATCAAGGAGAGAAGAAAAAGAAGAAAAGAAAAAGAAAGAGAAGAAGAAGAAGAAGAAGAAGAAGAAGAAGAAGAAGAGAAGACGAAGAAGAAGGAGAAGAAGAATAGAAAAGAATAATAATGATCATCGCAAACAACAATATTCAAGTAATCATTATAAATATAAGATCAAGAAGAGAAACGAGAAAGAAAAATAAGAAGTAGAGGAGACGATGGAGAAAGTGCTAGATTATTTTAGATGAGTTTTAAATAGTATTGAACGGTGAAGTGTGAAAAATATTATATAGTATTAGAAGTAATTAACTATTGGGAGTTGCAATAACGATAAAAGTAGTAAATTGAGAACTGTAATAGTTAAGTGATGAATGTCTAAGATAACGTTAAATGAAACACAGCCCCTATATAAGCATATGAACAGACTACCCACCCCTCTGCTCTATCAATAATTCTTCACACATTAGCTTCTATTGTTCAAGCTGTGGCAACAGTAGAAGATACCATTATATACGAGATTACTATCTCTACCTATAAATTACATCCATATCTATAACGTATGTAATCATCCAATTTATTTGAAATTCAGCATTTCGAAAATTATTAATTATGGAAAGAATTTTGGTAAGAGATGCAATAATTATTAGTAAGAATAGAGATAATGATTCTCTAAGTACCCTCTGGAGTATAGTAGTTGATGCATTGAACATAGTTTTGGGTATTAATATCAAGATAAATTATTAATCAGTATTAGCAAATGTGGATCTCCTTAGTTTGAAATAATGGCCTCATATATAATCATAATAGCAGTGGAAGATTCATTTATAGAACAGAAAGCCAGCTCATGAAAAATGCCAAGGTATATCTACTGTGAAATGTATTATACGAATTTCCTATTATTGTAGTGAAGGGCACCTTAGTCATCGAATCCTGAAATGATTTAATTTACCTTTATTTTTTGAAGGTCGGTCATCCTCTCGACTGTGTGGACCCTCTTGGATCCTCCCTCGCGATAGAGATCTTGATCCTCCGTCCGATGACCAGACATTCCTATGCCCATGACGGTCGGCCGCAGCGTTGAGGATCTTGAGACGCTCCGCAGTCAGATCCTCGCGAATGGTGACGCCGGAACCCTTCAGCTTCCTCTTAGCGTCGAAGATCATCTTCCTGGTCCGGTAGCTGCAGAGTCGTACTATGATGGGTCGGTCCTTGGTTTAGCTTGCCCTGTTGAGGTGGGTGACGCCTTCCAACGCGATGCGAGCGGTTGACATCTGCCAGAGTCACGGGCACGTTCAGCTTCTTGTTGAAGACATCAAGCGCCAGCAGGTCCGTGTCTTCTTTGTCACTCTCCGGGATCCAAAAATACGTATTGAATGTCGGCGCCCGTATTGCTCGAGGTCGTCGACCTCAGGTGACAGACACCTCTAGCTCACGAATTCTATGTGCAGCTGTTTGTTCTCCTCCTTCAATGCTTGAGTTCCTCAAAAATGGACTTCACTGCCATAGATACGGCATGATGCACAGTTTCCTCGATTTGCTGTCGAATAATTCGGAGGGTCTCTTCAGACAGTGATCCAGAAATAGCTGGCCTGGCTTCGGAGCATTGACCTCATTCCTCGGCGTGCCTCTGTTCGGTCGAACCATCGTGTACCGTTAGGTGGATTTACACTTTTACAGGCGAGAAGGTAGACTGAAGAATTAGGAATGTTTTTTCCAGAGAAATAAAAAGAGTGTGAGTTAATCAAAAAAATATATTTCACTATTGAATTAAGCTCGAGAAACTGAATAACTAGATGTATAATTTGAAGTGAATTGAACTGTATAACCCTACGAAATATCTGTTAGAAGACGGAGCCGAACTGACACACGTTTACTCATCCACATAACCAGAGAGATGAGAGAGAGAGAGAGAGAGAGAGAGAGAGAAAGAGAGAGAGAGAGTGAGAGAGAGAGTGAGAGAGAGAAGTGATGATGATTAAATGCTTTTATTGGGGCGGAGTTAGGACTATGGTCCTCTCTACCACACTCAGAGAGAGAGAGAGAGAGAGAGAGAGAGAGAGAGGGACCGATAGAGTGAGGTAAAGAGAGTGTGTGTGAGAGAGAGAGTGAGTGAGTGTGAGAGATACTTACCAATCACGAACAAGATCCAGATTAATGCCACGCCTCCAAGCTCAACCAACTTTCTTCCGATTGGCTGACAACGAATACGAGAGCGAGAGTTATTTCTGACTTCTACCGGTAAGTGACAGCAGTTACTGGGTGATGAACTTTGTATGTTGTCGCTTGAAATAATTTTTCATGTTGAAAATTGCAATACTTTTGAATGGGTGATATTCTTGAAATTTAGATAAATATAATTAATTTAAATTTTTTAGATGGTTGTGAGATATGCGAAGTAACAACATGTTTCAGGTGGTTCACAAATAATTTTATAATTATTATATCGAAGAGTATTTTTGTAGTTATTAGACTATATTTACTTGGGGTGATTATATTAATATTATATTTTATAGCCTAATATTAATATCCATTACTTTTACTCATATAATCTGAACTATTCCTCTGATAGATGGATACACTACTCTATCATGTTTCTCCTCTCATGATTAAATATATTTATTCAATCTTTAATTTTTTGCCAATTTTAACCTTACAGAATCAACATTTCTTACAAATCATTTACGTTTTCTTGTAGTCTACTCTTACATTCACTCTCTCTCTCGCTCTCTTACACCCTCTCTGAATCTCTCTCCTCGTTTCACTTGCCTGATTCGTTTTACACCCACTACATTCTACTCTAAACACACCAACACACAACATGCAAGCTCTTAACCTATCAGGAGCCCCTATAACAGCGCCAGAACCACATTGAAAAAACAAAATGTTTGTGTATATCTATAGTTTCAAGCATCATTTCTGGTTCATTCATTCATAGCTTTTTAGCCTTCCACTGGTAACTCTTCCTCCTCTCTCATCCCATCCTCTTCCTTTTCTTCTGCCTCTTCTTCTTCTATTTCCTCTTTCTCCTCTTCTCTCAACTACTCTTCCTACTTGTTTGTTCTTTTTTATTTGCTTTGCTCCCGGACCCATAAGTTCACACACAGATTTCTCCACTAACACCCAACACAAGATCACCCAGTAGACACTTGTTTCTTTTTTCTTTGCCGCCTTTTCTTCTTGTTCCTTTTCTCTTTATTCTTCTTCTTCTTCCTCTTCTTCTTCTTCATCATCATCTCCTTTTGCCTCTTTCCACAGCTTTGATCGTCCTACACTACACTGGGAAAAATCTGGAGGATGCACAAAACTCCATATTCAGGGTCAAACCAACTCATAGTGTGATACAGGTGCCTAGTCCCTAGTGTCTTTAATAATGTATGTGATGTAGATTGGTTTGTGATCAATCTGAAAACTGTTTCGATGAATTAGAATTTTGATTTATTGTTGCCTACAGGTATCAAAAACAATGATAACAGGCAAGCTATTAGTTAGTATACAAGTCATCACTCTTCGTCATATTTCCTCCCTTTTACCAAGCAGCTTTTGTGGGTATCATCATATGTGTTGATTCAAATAGTCCGAAATTTTCATTCAAGTGTCTATTATTTCCAAATTTGGTAAACAATTGAGTTATTTTTGTTTCAGCAAATTCAAATTTTTACTTTGATCTAAGACCGTAATAAAACTTGAGAAACACATACCTGAGTACCATATTTTTGTTTTGGAGCCAAGTATTTCAAAAGCCATAATAATTCAACTATTGACTATCATCTTCATAAACAACAACAAGATTATTATAAAAATAAATGCGCATAATTCAAATTCGTAACAATAATATTATTTTACTAATCATAGAACCATTAATCGTATCTGCATTTTAGTCTACTAACTTCAGTAAACTGGAATCGTTTAAAATGCAGTCATAAAAAATCAACATCTTTCTGATTCAGGTTTCAGAGCAGTTATTCCTCATATTTTTATTATAACGATGCCTCTTATTCATATGTAAATCTGGGAAAATGTGAAATTTTTGAATTATTTACTATTTTTAAAGATTTTTCTAGTGGTTCTGCCTCAATTTCCTACTCAACTTGAACGATAAAGTCGAGCTTACAATCCGTGAAGTTTACAATAAAAACGTTTTCTTAAAGCAGTTTTTATGGATTATGGAGACCTTGAAGTGGGAATAATGGCGTTTTGCTAGAGAAAAATCTATTGAATAGTTGCTTCACAGAATTTTATTGAGCTTCAGTCTCAGTGTTCAATTATACACGGGACATTAGCGTAGGAGAGATACTGCATTATTGCATTCTAATAGATTTCTATTGAGATTTTTCACCAGTTTTTTCCATCGCTGCAATGAAACTGAGCAGTTTCTTTAAGCTTCAATAAACATGTTTTTTCAACAACAATTAAAAAACGTGAAGTTTTACCCGTAATTCCCTTGTTTTAGAGTTCCGGCAGTTTCTTCTTTTTATCACGAATTTTTTTGGAATTTTTTAATGTTTTGATAGTGGTAAAGTGAATACCTATGATTTTTGTTGGTGAGGTATGAAAAGAGGAAGGTTCCAGCTAGTTTGAATCTCCTTGTTTTTAGTTGAATTGAAAACAAAAAAATATAATTTCATACAATTGTTGAAAAAAAGGATTGTGATCTGAAAGGTGGATCATAGAGACAATACATTTAATCATTCAATCTAACCTCATAAAAAACAATACAAGTGTAAGATTCTATACTTATATGCAAGATTACTTTAGATTTTAGATCTCCCAGTCCTTGATAATCAGCAACCACTTCCCCCTTCACAAGTCACATCAACAGTTTACAATCTACGATTCGCCAACTGCAATCCACAATCCACCAGCTACAATTCACAATCAACGAGAACTGGTTTTATCGGTAGGATCGTTTTCCCAGGCTCCCCAAAGACATCTTTCATCATCTTTTGTAAAATATTGTCACTGCTGGGTACAATCTCTCAATTATGTCAAAATTTATTGAGCCCCTTTGTGCCTTTGCGAGTGTGTGAGTCAAATGTGAATAGGTGGGTGTGTCTGTATTGGTATGAACGATAGATATATAGATATAGTAAATATACTATTGATATATACATATACTGTATTGTGATTGTGGTACAGTTCAGGACTTTTATGTACTGTTCTGCACATAGACATGTAAAGTATATGAAGTAAAGTGGAATTGCTGTGTATAAATAGGTATATTCATGTTCAGTGGTTATTTGAATTGTGGTAATAAACTTGAGCTGTGACTATTCTGTTGCTTTTAATTGTATGATATCCGTTCATTTCAGGTCGCTTTTGACTTATCTTTTCAGCTGTATTGCAGTTTGTTTGAGCTCAAATTTGTTGGGAGCTACTTTGTATTGTTAAACCTTATATTTACTGAAATAATAATACCATACCTTATTATTCTGATAAAAAAATGGTTGCGCTGACTTCTAATTGATTCATTCTATATTGATATACCATAAAAAGTGTGATCCACATCACTATATAAATAATAAATGCTGGCTGTGTGAAGTGAATTTCTCTTGCAAAATATTACCAGACACAACTGATACAAATAGGTTACGCTTATCTTTTCTCTACATTACTTTTACACAAAAAAAAAAACATTCATGAACGTCTATGTGCTTTGCAATATTCGAATACCTGGGGAGGGATTTTTCTCCGTCTGTCTGTTGCAGTGTGCGCTGGCCTGAAGTGGGTTTTATCAGTCATTTGGAACTCGTTCAATGGGAAGCAATCTTTCAATTACAATTCAATTGAAAATCTCAAAAAGGTAGGCTATTCCATGGTTATTTTCCTTGGAGATGATTTCGGCTACCAAACTAAAGCGATAAATCCTCACGATTGATCGGTTTATTAGCCATAAATATCAATAAATTCCAAACAACAAATCAAATTATTGTTATTGAGAACAGAGAAGTCAATAAAAACATACTGTAATCGGCAACTTCCGTTCAGTAATTGATTAGTGGAGAAAAAATCAATTGAACGAATTCGACATTGAAATGTATTTTTCAGCGATATTGTAGGCCTGTAGTGATATTCACTCAGAACTGTCATCAATGTTTGAATGGGAAGCATTGACGTTTCTTATAAGGAATGTTGACAGTTGAAAGTGAATCTCAAATTGCAACTCATTGATAAAATTGAAGATATCGAGTAAAAAACCCGCATTAATTTGTCATAATTAAGAGAACAAGATACGATAAGCTAACGGTACTTGATTACAGCCTAAAATTGGCAAGAATGACTTTTTCAGTGAACCAAGCACTTGCCAAGTTTGATGATTGTTATTTGTAGATAAAAAATAACAATTAATTCTTAGAATTTTAGAAATACAATTGATGAATTATCACGATTTGAAAATATTAAAAAACCAGCCACACAGTTAAAATTCGTACTTGATAAATTTAAGCAATAGCACAAAAGATGAATATTTATATTATGTGGTCACTGAACGTTAGCCTAACTATAGCTGAATATTGGCGATTAGATTAGACTGGCCTATCTCATGTGTGCCTCTACATGTACAACTTGAAATTATTTATCCATAAGAGGTAACAGGTTACCTGTAACATGTAAGGGTGAACCTGTTACCACTTAAGTGTCTCCTTCAGAAATACAGCAATACAAAATAATAAAACAATATCATTATTGGACAATTCAACTTATTATCAATTCTGTGCATGTTATTCTCATAATATAATTCAACAAAAACTATTGTGAAGGCATTTCGATGAGGTTCCTTCAAATTATTTGGATACTGTAGCATCAAAGAATGACAATGTTGGGTAAATTGTGAAACTGGCAAATTTCACCCGATTTGATCAGTCAATCACAATATTATTGAACATGAATAAAACCATATTTTTGGATTCAAATCTGACCCATAATGAAGCAACGAATTCAAATCCATCCTTTTTATATTGAATCATAATATTCCATGTACTTATAGACTAACGAATCAATGGATTTAGGCATGACCATCTTTAATGTTCATCTTCATTATTTTGTCTAATATTTTATATTAATATTGCATTTTTGGCTTCTCATTTATAATCTGTATTAATATTAGATTTAGTGACGATATTTAACTGCATGATGTTTCGTTTTGCTGTAATGAATAAAGAAAATATTCCAAATATAAAGAAAATAAAAATCTTAGTATCTTAAAATATTAAATCTTAGATTTTTATTTTCTTTATATTTATATTACAAGTAGCCCTATACAGGAAAGAGATAGAAAATATTCTATTCTATGTAACACTACAGATCGGCCATGATTTAGACCTATCCTATATGTAATGACACAACAGTATTTGTCCTAGAATAATGTAATGGGTAATGACATATAATGCCTCAAAATAAAATCAATTTCATCCAATACACTACCCGTATCGGATACTCCACTATCAAAGCTAGATGTAAGAGCCATCATTACCATCTTGAAGGATCAACTAGTTCGTTCTTGATATTCTCATGCGAATAAACTGTGCCGGACAATTGCTAAGCCATCTGGTGAAGATATTGCAGAACAGCTCAAGTGCTATAGTGAAATTTATTTTGAAATATCAGCATCGGTTGAATGAGAAGCATTGATGCCATTTATAAGAAATGCTGACAGTGTAAGGTGAATCTCACTATAGCCTTTCAGCCACTGATAAATAAGTTGGATTGTGTGTGCAATTATATCAACTGTGCACCGCCTCTACTTCAACTATAGTACTGGAACTAAACTACATAAACTATAGTAATCGAACTATAGTACTAAGCACCAACCAGTAATACCATGGATAACATATAACAGTAGTCACCAACTTTGCTGTGTACTGTACTTAACACAGGAAACCGACTGTTATGAATTGAGGGTATTTACTATAGCGAGATTCACTTTAAACTGTCAGCATTTCTCATGAATGGCATCAATGCTTCCCATTGAATCAATGCTGATAGTTTGAAGTCTGCCTTACTATAACTGTGTGGCATTTTACAGGCGTTTCGAAATGTGAGAGAGAAAATAGGAGAGAAGAAGAATAAAGAGATACTGAAAGTAGACAAGAAGTAGGAGAGATGAGTAATGATGAGAGAGAGAGAGAGAGAGTAGGATGGAAAATGAGGGAGATGGATTGATAAGTGACAGGAATAGTGATAATTGATAGTCATAATAGAGGTGGGATGAATGTAATGTGAATAATATGTGGTGAGAGAAGAATAGAACGAAGAGAAAAATAAGAAGAAGAGTAAATAGTGTAGGAAGAGAGATAGAAAGAAGAATGAGAATCGAAGAAAAAGAGAAGAGAATAATTAAGAGAAAAATGGAATTATGTTTATATTCTTCAAACTCAATACATTCAGATTCAGATTCCTTTATTCATGTGTTTAACAATACAAAATTCAACTTACGTTCTAGCGTTAAAAATAAATACCAGTATCAGAAAAATAACATGATGAATCGTATCAAACTAGAGTTCTACAATAATATTGAGCAAGAAAAATGATGAAATATGCGAAAGTTAAGGTACTACTGTAATGTTTTCACATGATACGGTAAAGTTTGGACCTAAGAAGTCCATTCTCAGAGAGGGTATCGAGGATACCCTCCCCTTCAGCACTTTACCGTAGATAAACAATGTTGAAAATTCAAACGAAACATTATGTCTAAGCGTAAAAAATTTAGACTAAAAATATCAATAAATAAAAATCAAATCATAAGATGATAAATCATTCAGAGTTAAATCAATTAACAGAAAAGAGTTAATAATAAGGATAGAAATAAATAAAAAGTTAATTCCTAGTAATTAGAAAATCGATATGATATAATGAGTGGAATAATGAGGGTGTGAAAGTTATTATTAGAAAAGAGATTTATAGATGTAAATACAAAAATAATGTTGATAAAAAAGAGAAATTATTATACAAAAGAGATTTGTTAATGTAAATAACATGATAATATAATCATGAAATGGAATTATTATACAAAAGAAAGGGAAAGGGATATAGAATAAGAATTCTAAGATCCACTCCAGGAAGATTTTGAATAAGAAACAATCTAGAATATATACACAATATTTCGATGCTAAATTTACATGAATGATAATGCTGGAAAGAAAACCATCATTTTTACTTGGGAGTGGAGGAAAATTATTATAAAGGATTAGGATAGGGATTAAGGAAGGTTTGATTTGAATGTCATGCTGCTCTAATGCTGCTTCAATGTACGGGCGAAGCTCGAATCTCTATGGACCTAATTTGATTTGGGAGTGAATTCCATGCACGAGAACCACAAACAAGGAAGGATTTTTTATAAATAATAGTTGTTCGATGATTTGGTATTCGTAGAGTATTTTCTCCTGTTCTAGTGTGGGAAGCATCAATTCTCCTAGCTTCAGAGACAATTTAAAATCATTTTTGAAATAGATTGGTTTACCATATTTTAAAATGTCCCTAACAAGCTTGATTATTCGAAGCATTCTCTGATCAGGTAGCTTTAAAGTTGAACTGTCAATATGGGCTTGAGTGATTCGTTCATGGCGTTGGAGAGAGTAAAGAAACCCGAGGCAATAGTTCTGACATCGCTGAAGTTTATCGTTTAAGGCTACTTGCATATCATTGAGCACAGAATTAACATTGAACATGGAGGGTACCAGAGTAAAACACCAATATTCTATGACTACTATGACTACTATGAAGGAACAATTACTGTGATACTCAGTCCTTATCCTGCTATTGTTTGTACATTACTCGTATAAATAATGTACGACAAATTATTGGGTTTTATAATAGTCAAATTTCGTTTCAATAGTGCTAATTATCACATTCACTCTCATTCATTGCAATAAAATAAATTTACAAAAAAATAAATTTTTAGCCCACAATCCATTTCAGCAGGCTCAGGCTATTCTTAGGAATAGATTATCCTCTGTATAACTTTTATAAAATTTCCTGGGTTGGATGACTCTTTATTGATGCATTCATGAATGAAATAATTTTCAAGATGACTATCATTCTGAATGAATTCTGAAGAAATATTTCCATTCATGATTCTTTTCACGAACAATCAAATCTTTTTCCGTCTCTCAGCTTGTTAAACTTTATACGAACTTGAATATTTTCTGGCAAAGTTTTAATAAAGCTCTGGTTTACATGAAAATGAATATGTGAACCATCTCGAATCCACAGAACCATCTGTGAATTCATCTCGATAATTTCTTGTAACAAGCTCCTTTGCAAAGCTTAAAACAACCCATGTTTCTTTCTCATCTTGAAACAGTCTTGGCTAGCAATTGCGTTTATTCCAACAAAATTAGTGTTTTGATTAATATTGTCATATCAATAATTGCAACAAGTAGGAAGTGCGACGCTGAGTAATGAGCTTCTTTCTGACCTACTTGGCAAGTACAGAGTTCGAGTCCAACTTTACTGAGAACTTGGAACAGAACTGTGTTCATATTCGCTCCAGCTTCCATATGCTATGGAGAGATTCATCTCTATACTATCAGAATTCCTCATGAATAACATCAATGATTTCCATTGAACCAATGCTGACAGTTCAAAGTACATTTCACTATAGTTATTTATAGCCGATCGTAAAGAATCGGACAGGCGATTCGTACTCTACAATACACGCATCATATACATATATGCACAATACATACATACTTGTTCGTGTTTACAACATGGGAGTCGGCCATTTTTGCTTGAAATCTGTGATGAATGGAAGGAATTTTACGTTTGAGAGGCAAATTTCGTTCATGCTTGCTCTTCTTGGACTTGGGATGGAAATTCTCGTATCTTACGGATAAATTTATAAAAAATAGAATAAATTAAAAAATTAGACAATAGAATAAATAGATTTATAAAAAATCCCGAAAATAATTAAATAAGCCATCTCAAGCAATTAGTCAACAAATGGATACTTATTGTGAATCGTGAGGAAATGGAGAATTATATACGGTAGTATCAATTTATTCTGATCGATAGTGGTCGAGTAGTGTGATAAGATCGCACGTATACAATTATATTAAAATTAATGAATTTATACGAAATTTAATTTGTACGGTGTGTTGAGCGATTTTGAGTGTGTTTGGAATGTCTCTTTTAGGTTTAATTTCTTGTTGTGTCCTAATACCATTATTATTTACGTCTGTAAGTAATATAATTATCTTGTAATTAATAATTGAGAAACAGAAAACATTACCTGCTTGTGCTGACATTACTACATGCATTCTATAAACATTAACCTATAGTGAGGTCCACATTATAATAACAGTATTCGACAAATCCGGTGGTACTATCCTTTTCTAGATCCACAACGATGCCAATTATGTTTTTGCAAGTGTAGAAATATAATTAATTAATGCAGAGAATCGGAATCGCTATTCTCCTATCTTTATCCACTGCCATCATAAAGTGGACCTCACTATAGTTTACAAGTTTCGAATCAGGAATTTCTTGATTGTAGTTGACAAAAAATCCACCTGGAGCGCTTAAAGGCGGTTTTTGTACCTGTCTGCTGTTCCGAATTTGGAATTAGGAAACATATTCGACTGTAAAGAAAACATATGAATTTATTACAGTATAGTATGCTGTAATGAGAATCATATGTTTATTTGTTCTACAATCAGCTGTTCACCGGCTTGATTTCATGGGAGTAAAACAGCTGAAATTGAATGACTATGACAAAAACATATATACAGAAATTGCTCGTTTAATAGTATAGGATATGGTTTCATTACAGTGGAGTAGTAATAATATTATGCTGTAATGAGAATCGTATGTTTATTTGTTATGCTAACAGCTGTTTACCAGCTTGATTTCATCCATGGAAAATAGCTGAGATTGAATGATTGAATCTATTTAGTATTTACCGAAAAATCACAGTTCTAGAACTATTGTAGCTTACAATTATTCTTCAATCCAGTCCAAATCTGCATTGTGACGTGTCAATTGAGACATCACAGAGCAGATTCTAAAGAACAGCCTATCCCTAAAATAGGTAATGATCCTATTAATCAATTAAGAATTCATTTTAAACTGACCAATCTCGGATCTACAATCTATAATCAATAATTTTATCCACAAACGAAAATTGAGACATTTATGAACAGATTTCAATCTGTTTCATTACAGTTTCCAAACACCACACTTGAACCTAGCTAAGTACGTTTCTATGCAAATTTCGTCGCTCTACTGGCTCGAACATAGCAATTAATAGAGCAAGAAAGTCGTTAATTAAGAATCGAATGTTAATAATCAGTGTCGGTGGTACCTTTTATGTTGCGGAGTACACCCACTCAACATTGCGGTAGACCTAATACCACATCATTAAAATATACTGTTAGTATAACTATACTATCAATATACATGTATGTGGTTGGTTTAGTGAGATTCACTTCAAACTGTCAGCATTGGTTGAATACAGAGCATTGGAATTTTTGATTAGGAAATCTGACGGCTTGAAACGAATCTCACTAAATAGACGGTAACAATATTAAATTAAGATATAGGTATGATGAACATGTAGGTAATTGTGTGTTCCACGAAAGAATATAGGTATAATGAATATGTCTCATGCGTTGATAAAACAAGTAATAATCGATAAACTACAGGTATACCATAGGTTAGTATGGTACAAGTAGTACCATATACTAGATATCTAGTTTGTATAACGTTTAAGATTCAGGTATAATGAACTTTTGTAATGATCGTAAATGATAGGCTATAGATATAATGAACATGTAATGGTTTAAGGTTTAGTGATATGATATAGGTATAATGAAGAATGTGAATTGTTTGTATACGAGAATAATGATAAGATAGAATCGTAGAATATCGAATAAGCCTACATGATTGTCAGAATATTTTGCAATTTTTTCATTTGTGAAACTAGACAAAAGACAATAAGCTATTAATGGGTTGATTGGCTACGGTTATAGTAATTAGTGTGAAAAACTTGAACGTAGGCTTAATAAAAGCTGAAGGTTATAAAGTTATGTCTGTGTAGTAGTGAAGTAGAATATTTTTGTAGTTGATATCCAATTTGAATAAAAATACTGGAATAATTAGTCAAAACAATTCACGTATTGAAGTATAACTTTTACAACTCAGTAAATGATCAGTAGATGATTATAGTACAACAACTGAGATTAGTTTTAGGTTATAATAGAGTACAGTTTCGGTTTGATGAATTTAAAGTTTTAATCCCAGTACAATAATTGAACAGAATTAAAAAGATAATAAAGCAATCAAGATTCCTAATGTTGTATTGGGAAGTCTATGAAATAAAATACTTTGTAAAGTGCTCACGCAGTCACTCATTTGTTAAGACTTCCAGAACTAGTTTGAGATGTTAATTAACTATCAATAACTGTAGAGAAGTTCTCATTGGCTGAGACAAGACACGCTCATTCTGAGGGGAGCATTACTACGGTTGGATAGGCGTGATCTCAGCCAATGGCAGCCCTTCATCACAGATCAGCCACCTCTATCTATATGCGGATAATTTTGCCTGCTACATGTTTCATTACAGATTAATGATATTGTGAGAACGGAAAGAATTGAGCTGTCTTCCCTATTTTAAGTCGTTTTATTCTATATTCGATACAATTAACAGGAAAATTGTATTTCTTTGCTGCTGAGACTCATCAAGTCTATAGCTTCATGTACAAAAAAGATAGGGTATGATACAGCAATAGTGTTAAATCGACCTGAACCCTGAGAGTATAGAATGTAATGCTCTATACTCTATATTACATTCTATACTTTCTGCCTAATCCCCTACCATAGCAAAAATACAACAATGTCCTAAAATAATTTCACTTATATGGGCTACTTTATTGAAATTAATAAAAACAATAAAAAACGTGTAGTAACCTTTTACTAAAACATTTAAAAACTTAACAATGTCCTAGTATGAAAACACTGATAAAGGCATTAAAATGCCTCTGAGATAAAATTAGCGCCATCAGATACCTGAATGCTAACAATTCAGCTTTGTTGAACTATTCAAGTTGGCGGTGCTGTGGTGTTGCTTTCAAGTGGATGCCAAATCAGATTTGTTCGCCTGATAGAAGAGAGCCTCGTGGTTGATACTGTGGCATGCGATATGTCATGCCACACAAGTCGCAAAACTCTTGCATGCTCATGTAAATTTATATGCTACAAAACGAAATCCGTGCAGGCTATCATTATATGTGCTACCAAACTGTGGAGCAAGAAACTACTGGAGTAGGAGAAACTAATGCAATATGTGTGTTGTCAATTATTATTGATTCTTGACGAAGAGATAAGTTTTATGGCATTAACCCATCAAGAGACCACTACACAATATTAATAGAATAGAATACAGACTAGAATGACTTTCATATTTGTTGACGTGGCGAAGTTTGGACAGTAATGTCCTCTCTATCAATCAACCGCAAAATTTGATTTGATTTTTACACTCATTAATGGGTTCTAAATCAGGTAAAATTATGCTCTAGGTAGTCTATCAACGGAGACAAAGTAAATAGAGCTACAAAAATACAGATACAAAAAGTATAGTATTATCCATGGTAGTAGGCTAGTAGGTATTATCTGCATATCCTCTAGAATCTACTCGCCATTAAAAATAAGAATACCTTATTTTCAACAAAAAATGAAGTCGGAAAAGGTTGAAAACTTTTGAAGAAAGAAGTTGAAAGAGCTTTGAAAGAAGTTGAAAACCGAAAATGAAGTTGAAAAAGGATACTTTGATTTTTAATTTTGTGAAAACATGGGTAGCCCTTACCAAGGTGATTGAATAAGGCGTATCAACCCCTAGAGTCGATATATTTTGTTGTTTTACAAATCACCTTTCTAACATAGAGCACAAAACTACAGTACAGGCATATCAATACTCTTGCCATTACAAAACCGTATTTCATTTCGGACTTGATCATCCATCTAAATTGAGGAGAGAAGAAGTTCGCCTATTATCTCTCAATAATTGCAAAAATGACATGCGCATGTAATGTACAAAATATGTACAAGAAGAATAGCCTACGTTCAATCAGTAGTTACAATCACACTCAATAGAGAATTGATTTTCCTATATATCGTCAGGTCGAAAATATCAAAATAATTGGTAATATTAAAAATGAAATTAAATTATTACACTTTTTATAAAAATACCTTTTACTTCTTTTTAACAACAACAAACCTATTTCAATTATTAAAACCATCAATTATCAAATTTCATTTGGAACCACTAGGCGAGCGCATGCCAATAACATCGACCATGGAAACCCAGCACAATTCGCACACTAGCTGTGAAAATTAGAAATGCATTGGCCATAATCTATTCAGTGTGCGTTTTTCGCAGTCGTAAGTGGAAGCTGCAAACGTGTAGTGACTAGAAAATCAAGCAAAAGCTGCATTTGGACTCACAGGTGGAAAATAGTGATCGTGGCTTGTGAAAATACAATGGAGATCGATTGATAGCCTTCCCGGATATTGCAAGTTAATGGCACGGTTAATAGGATGATACTCTAAATACACTGTTGGGTTTATTCCTTCCCCAATCATTTCCTCAATGATTTCTGTGTATCACGAATGTATAAATGAATAGCAAAAACATTGGAAGCTCATTGATCTCCTCATACATATTTTTTTCTATCAGTGAGTTCACAAAAGAGTGAAACATAAAAATGCCGATTCTTTTCTTGAAAGTCAATATTGAACTGTCAATAAATTTTCGGAAGTCAAATTGACATTAAAAGTGTCGCCAATAAAGTTCAAATCTCAGATCAACCATTTTAACAAAATAGATCATGAAATGTGAGTTCAATTTTTTATAGAGATAAATGCATGGTGCACTGAGTAGAGTCCATGAACAAAATTTGACTTTGACTTGAAAATCGATATTTCCACTCATAATAATGTTCTGCTTTTAGTTTCTGGTTATTGTTGTTATTATGAGAAACTTTGATTGTTTGAGAAATTGAAAGGATTGTGCAGTTAATTGTGTGTGAAGAAAATGAGAAAATTGTCGGAAAATTGAATGTTACACACAAGGCTACGTGGAAACTCGGTTGCTGAGTTTCCCACGCAGATGAGAATTAGAGTGGAAATGGACAGCACGTGTAAAAGCTTTGTTGAATTTTTTTTGTTTCCACTTAATTTCAATCGATAAATATATATATTCAATGTGGAACCTGGACATAGGTCCAGGTAGGTTTTATAATCATGTTTCTATTATCTAAAACCCATTTTTCAAGGTAATTTTTCTGGAATGTTCCCAATAACATTCCACATTTTATTAAAAATTATAGTCATTTTTAATTCTACTTGGTTACCTCCGGAGATCTATGTTATTAAGATTCTAATGAGTGTAGCTCACAGTATAGCTTGAAGTGATGGAAAAGTACGACTCAAATGATTCTATAGGCCTACTCTTCAACGAATCAGCCAAATAGACATTTGAAGTCAGTTTCACTTATTTTCACTTGGTCCGGGTTGGAGGACCAAGCAAACTGTATAAAACTGGGCAGCTGCCTAGGGGCCCGCTTAACAAGGAACAAAAACATAAGGAAAATGCTAGAGATTCTGATCAAGTATTTTGTAGATACATTACCGTAGCTTTTAATGCTTTCACACTGAAAATTTGATTTCACATCTGGTTACCCCTTACAGGTATGCTAAAAAAATTCTACTCTATTTCTCAATAAATTGATGAGTAAATTCTCAATTGATAATAACTTTGCCAATTTTTTATGGATGAATACTCTCGTCTCTCTTGTGATTGGGCAACAGTTTGTAATCTTTTACGGACTTCTGCTAGTAGACGGCAGCAGATGTTGAGTCATATTTTCAACTCCACCTACTCTTTCCTGATTGGTGGATAGTTCATTTTGTTCATAATTATAAGCTCTGTCAATAAGTAGTAGCATGAGCTGGGTGATGAGTTCAAATATATAGGTTCACTTTCTTTGAGTTCATAAATCTTATCACTTATTTAATTCACTGAGAGCCTTCAAACGTTTAGAAAAGGGAGAAAAACTTGTATTTCACTGTTAACTACATAATAGACTATGCTTTTGAAAAGTAAGAAATATGATTCAATGGTTCGTGGTTGTGAATAGAAATATTTGTGCTCAAGAAAAATTGAATTTTATTCCACTCATTCATATCCAATTAAAGATTTAAATCTGATACTTTTATATTTATTTATGTCACCAATCAGGAAAACATTATTGGAGCTTCATCAAGAAGAATACATAAATGTTTCGTATTCAACAACATATTTACCATTTCATGGAATTTATACGCACCCTGCTTATTATTGTTCCAGTTTTATTGATGACTCGAATCACAATAAACTTGCCCGACAACTTTAACCATTATCGATCGGTTCAATTAGAGCTTAAAAGAACGCAATTTATAAGCGGCAATGAATAAAGCTGTATAATACAACAAACAAGTCTTCAACTCGATTAACGCAATGAAAAATCGTGTTTTTTTGTCGCAGGCTAAAAATGAGAAACCGCAAAAATACAACAAGTGCGGTCTAAATTTAAATCCTGTCCTGCTCGGTGGTGATCCATTCATTGGGCGTTTTGTTAATTGTAGCTCGTGTCACATACGTATTACAAGCACACACGCGAAGCAAAACTAACAAAAAAACGTAGGAAAATGAGAAGAAAGAAGAAGAAGTACAAGACGGAGAAGAAGAAGAAGAAGAAGAAGAAGAAGAAGAAGAAGAATAAGAAGAAAAGAAGAACGAGGACGAGGAGGAGGATGTGAAGTATAGGCAAGAGAAAGAGAGGAAACAGCTTGTAAATAGAAGATGTATTTAGCTAGCAATGTGTCACATCAGAGTGAAGTCGAAAAATAGATAATGGGGAAGGAACAAATAAAGTTTGGAAAGAATATGTTGAAAAATATAAATGAGAATGAAGACTGGATGCAATTTGAATTCGATAATATATATTGTAATAAATATAAATGAATGAGTAAATCCTATTATATTAAGCGAGCAATTTCTGTATATATATTTTTATATCTAGTTATTTCCACTTTCCTTGCCCTATTACCATAGGTAAGGAAAGTATTGCTTTCCGAGAAAAATTAAGGTACCCCAATTTCTAAATTTCTATACGTTTCAAGGTCCCCTGAGTCCAAAAAAGTGGTTTTTGGGTATTGGTCTGTATGTGTGTGTGTATGAGTGTATGTGCGCCTGTGTACACGATATCTCATCTGCCAATAATTAACGGAATGACTTGGAATTTGGAACTTAAGGTCCTTACAATATAAGGATCCGAAACGAACAATTTCGATCAAATGGCGAAAATGTTGTCAAAAACAGGGTTTTTCGCAATTTCTCGAAAACGGCTCCAACGATTTTGATCAAGTTTATACCTAGAATAGTTGATAGAATTTGATAAGCTCTATCAACTGCCACAAGTCCCATATCTGTAAGAATTCCAGGAGCCACCCCATCTATTCAAAGTTTGATTTTAGATTCCCAATTATCAGGCTTCAGATACAATTTAAACAAAAAAAATCAAGTGAAAAAGATTAAGCATGAAAATCTCTACAATAAATGTTCAGTAACATTTTCACTCAAAATTCAAAATAAGCTCGATATTCGAGAAAATGTTATTATTTCAATTGCAAACTGTTGGCAACTGTTGATTCTATTGAATCATTCACTATGAAGAGATAGCAGACTTCGTGTGTCTCCATCGTTATTGTCCTGTCACTAGCTGGCTTGGATCTTTAAATAGTAGACTTGAGATGCGCGTGAACACTAGCGTCAGGTGATAAATTTTCATAACGGCAAGGAAAGATTTTTATATTTGGGGTTTCTTATATATGGTTATTTATGTCCAACGGATTTCGAAAAAGGCTCTAACGATTTACACAAAATTTGGAACATAGTAGGTTTATGATATAAAGATTCGATTGCTCTAGGTCTTATCCCTGGGAAAACTCGCTGAAGGACATGAAAAGGATAATAATAATTCATCTTGGAAAATCAGATGGTAATTTCGTCGTCTGTCGAAACAGAAGGCGCGTGTGTGGGAGAGAAACATAATTATTTCCAGCTGTGTAATCAATCAGGAGAAATGTTATCTAGCAATATTAATCTACTTCATCGGAATAATCTGATATGTTGACAGGACATGATAATCATTCTAAAGTAGAATATATCATAATTTTCAAAGTTAATCATTATTCGACAATTTTAAGTGATTAGTGAGTGTTATTTAATTTGGTTTGTAGACAATCTAAATCAGAACTTTGTTGTTTTCAAATGTTTGGACTGAAAATTGAACCTGAATTCAAGTGTATGGAACATAACCTACTTTCTGGGGTATAATTTATAGTGTATAAACCAAAATTCGGGGAAGAAACAGTTTTGGGCTGTGCCTGTTAGTCCTTCCCCAATCATTTTAAAGAATTGTGTTCTGTTTATCAATAGTTTATGAATAAATAACGAGCAAAGCTCGGTGTCCCGATATTTTCCATTAATCATTCAACTTCAAAAATCGGCGGTGTTTCAAAAAATAATAATTGTCGACTTTCGGAAAGGGTTTGAAATAATATCCTTCCCATTAACACTTGAACAGAAATGAAAGCTCAACTATTTAATTTTACATTCTGATACACTGAAATTTTATATTCTATAATTATTATTTGAGAGTAACAGGAATATAAGAGAATGATAGAACAGTGGTGGAGGATTAATTGTAGTGAAAAGTTATGAAGAAAAAAAGCGAGGAAGGAGAAATGAGAGGGTGTGGGAGATGGAGAAGAAGACCAAAAACGTTAGCAAAAATAATAATTGATAGGCGATCAAGCAGAGAAAATGAATAAGAAGAGAAGAAGAATTTGGTAGGATAGGGAAGAATATTGTAATCGCGGAGGGGTATGAAGGTTGATCAAGGAGGAACAGGAGAGGGGTTAAAAAATAAAAGTGAAGTAGTGAAGGGGGAAGGATAGTAGGATAATGTAGATAAGGAGGGGGATGAGGAGAAGAATATTTTGAAAATGAATTAGGAGTTATGTTTCAGAAAGAGAGAATGAAATAGAATTGAGATATAATATGGAGATTGAAGAAGGAGAAGGATGGATGATATATTTTGACAAGAATTTTCTTTCGCAAACATTGTACCTATTCAATGACCTGTGATATAAACTGTAATGTAATTCTCATGTATGTAATGTTATTGAGTAAAACTTGATTTGATTTTGATATATGTCAATGTTCGTTTCCTTTAAAATATGTTATTGCTTTTAATTAATACCGCTGACAATAGTTTAATTTTAATATTTCAAATATATAACATTTTTGTTATTCAATTCATCACAAATGATATTAGATTGGAAAAGTCATAATCTCCTTAAATGACGAGGTAGGATAAGAGGTGAAAAGGAGAGGTAAGAAAGTGAAATATAATATAGAAACGAAGATAGAGTGGAAGAATGTGGAAAGCAAAGTGGAAAGACAAATGAGAGAAGGTTGAACAGCACAGTACATCTGATGCGAAACTCGAGTGTAACACATTTGTTGGTGGAAAATAGCTTCTGTCTTCATTTATTTTCTCGTTTAATAGCTCAAACTAATTTGTCTCGTCAGGCTTGGGCCGCCTGCTCTTCTATTTTTATCAACTTTTCAATTTTTTTTTCGAAAAATCCACACAAAAAGTTCAGTGGTCCAGTGATTCTTGTCATTTTAAACAGGGAACTAATGAGTTGCCTTGATCGAAAGAGCTTCAAACAGTGATAGAAGCTTTGATATTGCTACATCTGAATGGAACTTCATAAGTGATTGAACACAACATATACAACAAATATCATACCTATCAACAATAATAACATAATAATTTACAGAGCTGATAGTAAGTAGCCTATAAGCCTATTGACATCAATGACACACACAGAATGCTATAACATGACAATACACGTAATTAACAAAACATAGAAAACAAACTTACCCATAGACAAAACAAACTCTCGAAATAGTTCGAAAACTATTTTGAAAATTCCTAAATTTAATATTTGTATATTATACTTCTATCTATCTCTGTAAAATACAATTTTTATATTCCCTTCATTCTGAAACTGAGCAAATCTTAGACCTAAATCCATTTCATTTCAAGATATTAGAAATTTCGTAAGTTTATTCCCATCTATATCACGACGATCTACGAACTATGAGCAGCAAAGTTGAAATAACAAACATTGCTATGAATAAAGTTGAATCTTGAAATACAAGAATATCAGCGCGAGTGAAATCACAGGTTTGATGGTAGGAAAGTCATAAAATTTCATTTAGAATTTAATATTCACCTATAATAAGACGTCTGGATAAATCTCGTGTATAAATTATCCTTCTCAACAATAATTGCCTGTAAAACGTACATGTGGAATATCCACAGTTGTTCAACTGTAAATCAAATCTTTAATGAAGCTTTCCATCCTCCAGGATTCAGAAAAATGGTCGTGTATTTTTTCAATAATTGATGTTTTACTCGTGAAACCACACAGCTTAACAGCCTTGCAGATATCAAATATTGATCATGACTATTCTAAAACTACGTAACTTATACCTATACTAGGCATACTTCTAATAAACAGCAATAATGAACTTATGATATATATTTTAAAGTAAAATCACTATTGATAGCTTTATTAAGATACTGTATAACAATCTTTCATAGAAATTTATCCATCACAATCAATAAATATTGTAATCTCTAGAGATTTTATATAATTTGATAACTTTGTTCCTCTTTTTACAATTCTTCCTCTTATCCTCCTTATCGTCTTTTTTCCACCTTTTGCTCTCTTATGTAGAAATACAGGAATAAATTCATGAGTCAAGGCCACATTACGGCATTTGTGTGATCTTTTCTGGAGCAAGCTCATTAAAATGATGTGTGATACCGCACACAGCCTAGGTGGCATTCTAGTCGATTGTCTGACAAATTTATGCATGCCTCAAATTTATACCCGCGTAAATTAGACGAATTTTATTAGATTTTTTGACTGGAGTCCACAATAATAAATCTGAAAGAATTAGACTGTTTGCGTTTATAGCTTGACAGTAACTCTGTTTTTTTGTCGGCTTGGATCTCTTTATCGACTATCATAGATCATGGGAGAAATTTCTAGGGTTTTCACTTTTTTTATCAAATTACATGATAGGAAATTCTAGATTAATGTATCTTTCAAACTTGAATAATGTATCACTGACAACTCAAGTTTTTGAACTGGTGTTAAGAAATTTGGACAGTGATTTTCATTAAGCCAATTTCAATCTCTTAATGCATTTTTGTCAAGAGTACAGGAATTATATCACACACTAGAAGAGTAAAAAAATAAGGATGATGGGATCACTGTGTTGAGGAAGACATGATTGAAGCGAATGTGAGATTCAGATTGAACTGCCAGTATAGGCCTACTTCATATTAACACCAAAGCTTTCTATTCAACCATTGCTTCAAGTGAATCGGTTAGGAAGAAATTTCTTTGGAAAATGAAAATGCATGGCATTTAGATGAATTGATCGAGAACCCAATTATAAATTACTGTATTAAGTTAATTCTTGTTGTGGAAAATGTAACAATTTGTTTTCAGTACTCAATGATCAGATCAAGATGTATTAAATTAATTCATGATTCCAGCTTGAGGAAGTGGAACATTATCCGAGAAACAAACGGTTGATGAAGTGAGTGAGTCAATCAATTAGAAACTCGATTTTGCACTTGAGTTTTTGCTATTTATAAGTTCATTAACATGAGAAAGGTTTCAAGCTCTTGAACTAGAAATAAATATTGCACGATTTATGTAGGTCAATTTCTTAAATGGTATGAAATTTTCAATATACAGTATTCTGTATGATGTCAATAATATTTTTTATTACTCTGTTGAGATCAAAAACCCTATTGATGCGGTTTGCGGTAGGCATCAATAATCAATCAATATAATTATTTGAAGCATGGTATTAAAAGAATGAGATTTGCATTATTGATCAGATAGCCTGGAAGTAATGATTCAAATGGGCCACTGGACTTGATTGATTGCAATATTCCATTCTCAATATGAAAACGCACAATCTACAATATCAGTCAGAATATGAAAAATATAAGTACTTGTCGGCTTCAATTTATTTATTTTCGAATTCATAATATATGAGGCCTAAGATTTAGAAATTTCTTTCGAAAACTTCAAACAAAAATTATTCTCAGTGTAGGTCTACTAGAATAAATTATACAACACATGTTGAATTTCAAGTGGGTGCACAAAAGCCATAAAACAAAGAATATCAAAACCACATTGAGAAATACTAGAGTATGAATATAGTTTCCACAGGTTGTTTATATTTTTGTAGTCCAATATTGCACTAACATTCCTTCATCACCTATCTCATTTCAATGTTCTATTTTCAATTTTCGTATTTTCTGGTTTATGAGTTTGGTTCACATTGAGTGAGAAGGTGTTACAAGGTCACAAGTCACCGGTGTGGGACAAGTAAACACAAGAGTCACACAT
This sequence comes from Nilaparvata lugens, assembly GCF_014356525.2. Classification (NCBI taxonomy): domain Eukaryota; kingdom Metazoa; phylum Arthropoda; class Insecta; order Hemiptera; family Delphacidae; genus Nilaparvata; species Nilaparvata lugens. The sequence continues at coordinate 26,582,431 of NC_052514.1, read as the reverse complement.
TTCACTAGTTACAAGTTGGTTGAAACTTTGTGTGTTTGTATGCCATATTGATAGCATGCAAATTCAAGAGCTGTTGTAGTTCAAAATCGAGATCTTTATGTAGACCAACAGCCTACAGATATAATAATAATAACAATGGACGGGAGAGGGAAATAGAAGAAGAGAAGGAAGTAAAAGGTGAGAAGGAAGTGGAAGAAGGGAAGGAAGAAGATAAAAGGAGACGGAGAAAAAGAACAATTGAGAAGAAAATGATCGATCGTTCGTTTTCGTGTCCAGGTCAGACTAATAATGGAATAATTTTTTATCACATAATACATCGGCGAATATGAAGAAGTAGTACGGAAACCGGGAAGAGCAATAACGACGGGATAACAAAACAAAAAACATGCAGATGGGCTATAATGATAATAAAGAAGGAGGAGGTAGATGTTGAAGAATGATGAGAGGGAGAAAGTAGGAATCAGAGAAAGCTGAAGAAATAAGCAATAGTACAAGATTGATATCATGAATTCAGTATTACTGAAAAATATAGAAGAACGTGAAAAGATGGGTAAAAAAGGTCGAGTGTGACATCAGCAAAAAA